>NW_025749276.1:0-26095 GCF_021184085.1 Oncorhynchus gorbuscha
CCCCCCTCCCTCTCTCCACCCCCTCCCCTCCTCTCCACCTCCTCCACCCCCTCCCTCTCTCCACCCCCCTCCCCCTCTCCACCCCCCCTCCCTCTCCTCTCCACCCCTCCTCCCTCTCTCCACTTCCCCCTCCCTCTCTCCACCCCCCTCTCCCTCTCTCTCCACCCCCCTCCCTCTCTCCCACCTCCCCTCCCTCTCTCCACCCCCTCCCTCTCTCCACCCCCCTCCCTCTCTCCACCCTCCCTCTCTCCTCTCCATCCCCCTCTCTCTCTCCATCCCCCTCTCTCTCCACCCCCTCCCTCTCTCCATCCCCTTCTCTCCACCCCCTCCCCTCTCCATCCCCCTCCCTCTCTCCATCCCCCTCCCTCTCTCCATCCCCCTCCCTCATCCCTCTCTCACCCCCCTCCTCTCTCCACCCCCTCCCTCTCTCCACCCCCTCCCCTCTCCATCCCCCCCTCTCTCTCCACCCCCTCCATCCCCTCCCTGTAAGTCGCTTTGGATAAAAGCGTCTGCTAAATGGCATTTATTATTATTATTATCCCCCCTCCTCTCTCCATCCCCCCCTCTGGTGTATCATCATTCTGGCTCCATTTCAATTAGGAAGGCCGTTCAGTGGTACTTCGAATTGAGAACTGTTCAAAGCTCTGATTTTAGTATCCTCGACACACCATATTTCTCCCTGCATCATACAGGTAATACCATTAACGTATTATCTCTATGGGAGCGACTCTGCGTTGGCTAGACGCCATTGGCCGTGTCCCCCAACATCACGCTATTGGCTGTCCCCAATGACGCGGCTTGAACGTCCCCAACGGACGCTGGCTGTCCTCGAACGACGCTATTGGCTGTCCCCCTAACGACGCGCTGGCTGGCTGTCCCCGAACGGACGCTGGCTGGCCGTCCCCGAACGGACGCTATTGGCTGTCCTCAACCGACGCTATTGGCTGTCCTCAACGGACGCTATTGGCTGTCCTCAACGACGCTTATTGGCTGTCCCCAACGGACGCTATGGCTGGCTGTCCTCGAACGGGACGCTATTGGCTGTCCCCAACGACGCTATTGGTGTCCTCAACGGACGCTACACGTCCCGCAATGATTACGCGGCTGCTCAACGATGGCATAGCGTCCCCAACGGACGCTTATTGGCTGTCCTCAACGGACGCTATTGGCTGTCCTCAACGGACGCTATTGGCTGTCCCCTTTAACGGACGCCATATTGGCTGTCACCGAACGACGCTATTGGCTGTCACCAACGGACGCGCATACGGCCACCGGAACGGACGCTGGTTGGCTGTCACCGAACGGACGCTATTGGCTGTCACCGAACGGACGCTATTGGCTGTCCCGGACCGACGCTTGCTGGCTGTCACTGAACGGAGGAAGTGTTATACTCTCATGTTCTTTCATTATTTTGATCTAATCACGGTCTCGTTAATTACAGAAGGAATGGGAGCCGGTCTGTAGTAGTGCACTATATAGGAATAGGGCTCTGTCTAAAGTAGTGCAATTACATAGGAATAGGGCTCTGTCTAAAGTAGTGCAATTAGGAATAGGGCTCTGGTCTAAAGTAGTACCACTATATAGGAATAGGGCTCTCTGGTCTAGTAGTAGTAGCACCATATAGAATAGGGGCTCTGTCTAGGCAGTACTACTATAGGGAATAGGGCTCTGGTCTATAGTAAAAGACCATATAGGGAATAGGGCTCTTATCTGTAGTAGTACCACTCATATAGGAATAAATTCTGGTCTTGATAGTAGTACCACTATAGGGAATAGAGCCTGGTTCAGTAGTACCACTATATAGGATTAGGCTCTGGTCTATAGTAGTAAACATATAGGGAATAGTATCAGCTTGGTTCTGTCTCCTCTCCTAACCTCTCTAACATGGATAGGGTCGTTATCTGGGCCAGGTGGATAATGGTGTACTAAGACATTTAACTAAACTGCTAAGGCCATGGTGTGTGTGAGGCTGTCCTCTCTCTACACTGTGTGTGAGGCTGTCTCTCTCTCTACACTGTGTGTGTGAGGCTGTCTCGCTCTCTACACTGTGTGTGTGAGGCTGTCTCGCTCTCTACACTGTGTGTGAGGCTGTCTCGCTCTACACTGTGTGTGAGGCTGTGTCTCGCTCTACACTGTGTGTGTGAGGCTGTGTCTCGCTCTCTACACTGTGTGTGTGAGGCTGTGTCTCTCTCTACACTGTGTGTGAGGCTGTGTCTCTCTCTACACTGTGTGTGAGGCTGTGTCTCTCTCTACACTGTGTGTGTGAGGCTGTGTCTCTCTCTCTCTACACTCTGTGTGTGTGAGGCTGTCTCTGTCTCTGTCTCTCTGTCTCTCTGTACACACACTGCTGCGCTTTTGTAAATGTGAATAAAATAGCCTAATAGTTTATCAAAAAAATGTTGGTAAACGTTCTGATCTGCCAATCAATTAATAAAATGTATTTATAAAGCCTTCTTACATCAGCTGATGTCACAAAGTGCTGTACAGAAAACCCAGCCTAAAACCCCCAAACAGCAAAGCAATTCAGGTGTAGAAGCATCTGTTGCGTTAGCCTCATTGCGTACATTTTTTTTTTTTGGGGGATGTTAGTGCTTGTATTAATGTGGGATCTATCACATCCCACAACTGTCCCTGACTATGCATGAAAATTTATTTCTCGCACAGAATAGGTCAACTTTTTGTACTATGGGGGATAGTAGATTGACATAGGCTAGTGTTTTGCTGTTCGTTAGTCCTACTAGTCATCTTGTTGGCTGACTAGTAGTATATGTGGACAGTTCATCCAATATCTTCAATATGCGCCTCGGAATTGGATAAGGATGTGTCCCCGATGTGTTTGTCTTCACTTGTAGCCTGTGAGAAAGACCCGTGATGCAGAGCCGTGGGAGGTGCTTCGGGGCAGGCAGTACTTAGAGAAGGCCTGCAAAAGGCATGCATTATGGCCACACAAAGAGGGATGTGAGGCAGTAGCAAGAAAGCTTCTCAGATGGTATATTTTTTTTATTAAGTATATAGGAGGACCTATTTAATTAACATCCAACCCATTCTGGTATCTCCTGGCTTCCACACACAGCCTACAAGCCACTGATGCAGACCTTTGGAACAACTACATTTAAAAAAAAAAGTCTAATAAAACCATGTTTAATAAAATGCCTTCACAATAAATCCATTGAGGTCTAAAGAGACATGATATGAAGAAAATGTAATCCATTTCAGTTGTCCTGATCTGGCCGTATGCCTGGAGGGCTAGAGGCGGTATGCCTGGAGGGCTAGAGGCGGTATGCCTGGAGGGCTAGAGGCGGTATGCCTGGAGGGCTAGAGGCGGTATGCCTGGAGGGCTAGAGGCGGTATGCCTGGAGGGCTAGAGGCGGTATGCCTGGAGGGCTAGAGGCGGTATGCCTGGAGGGCTAGAGGCGGTATGCCTGGAGGGCTAGAGGCGGTATGCCTGGAGGGCTACACTAGTTCATTTAACAGACAAGATTAGCTTAGAATTCAGCGGCGTGATTTTATATTATCTTATAGTATGAAGAATACAATCGAACAAAGCGGAATAAAATGGGATATTTCCTCCAAACGATTTGAGGGAGTGTTGTACATGCAGCTATTCTGTGTTGAGAGGTTAACAAAGACATAGGTCGAGTTAGGCTCTACACCCCTTGTGAAGCGAATTAATGCGCTTCATTTTAAGAAGTTATTTGACCACTTTTAGTTGTGATACAAACCTTATCAAAACATAGAGGCCGATGCGCTAGGCAACATGAGAGGTGTGTGACTATGATTATTAAAAAAATCACAAAAAAAAAAAGGCATTGTTTCTTGACTTGTGCTGGGCATCATTCACAAGGGATAGGCTAATATTGTCACCCATCAGACTATTCTTGGTTTAATCTGGTCTTTTTCAATATACTAAATAATGTGTGACATTAGTTTTGGATTTAGACACGACCATTTTCATGCACCTGTCTGAAACAGGGACAGGGGGAAAAATATGTCATCTCTGCACTTAAATAGCGAATGGAGGACATTTTTCCCCTGGTTCATGTTCATGCCAGCCAGGTAGACTATACTCCTGTTGTAAAGAGAAGCAACCTGCTTAATATTAAGAAAGTTGAGAAATACATAATAGTAGGCCTAGCCTATAGAACGCTGATGGGATCCTCCTCTTTTTAATAGAGGCCATCACTCTGTTTTCTCACGTAATTGCATAGCCTATAGAAATGTTGTGAGCTCATGGGCTCTCATGAAGTGTTTGATTAGATTTTCCATTACATTAGCATTGATGTCAGAGTGATTAGAGGGACAATATAGTGATGAGTACCAGGCATTTAGCAAGTTTAGTAGGCTACTAATGAGTTTAGTAGGCTACTGACCATCAGCAGCATCAGAGCTTGGAGAAGCCTAATTACCGTGACTAAACGGTCACGTGGAATTTGACAGCAGTCATGACTGGTGACCGCTGGCTTGGTGGTAATACGATCACCGTACCAACCCTAACCACTACCTCTCTCTCTCCTGACTCACTGACCCCCTTTGCCTCTGTTAATACTGTATCAACCACGGACGGGCGACCTACCTCTAACATCAACCCCTATTGGCTGCTCTCAGTGTGTTTCGAGTCCCTATTGGCTGTATCTCACTGTGTGTCTCGCCCACAGGACTGAACGTGGGCTGTTTCTATGCTGTTGGCACACTACTGAACCGCATGATCATCGAGCATTACCCTGTAAGTTCTACACTACCCTGGAAGTTCTACAGTCCTACACTACCCTGTACACTACCCTGTAAGTCCTACACTACCCTGTACACTACCCTGTACGTTCTACACTACCCTGTACGTTCTACACTACCCTGTACGTTCAACACTACCATGTACACTACCCTGTAAGTTCTACACTACCCTGTACGTTCAACACTACCTTGTACACTACCCTGTACGTTCAACACTACCTTGTACACTACCCTGTACGTTCTACACTACCTTGTACACTACCCTGTACGTTCTACACTACCTTGTACACTACCCTGTACGTTCTACACTACCTTGTACACTACCCTGTACGTTCTACACTACCCTGACCCTGTATGTTCTACACTACCTACACTACCCGTTCTACACTACCCTGTCGTTCTACACTACCCTGGAAGTTCTACAGTCCTACACTACCCCTGGACTACCTGTTACACTACCCTGTACGTTCTACACTACCCTGGAAGTTCTACACTACCCTGTACACTACCCTGTACACTACCCTGGAAGTTCTACAGTCCTACACTACCCTCTACACTACCCTGTAAGTTCTACACTACCCTCTACACTACCGTGTAAGTTCTACACTACCATGTAAGTTCTACACTACCGTGTAAGTTCTACACTACCCTGTAACTCCTACACTACCCTGTAAGTTCTGCCCCTCTTTCCTGTGGACCACAGGAGGCTGCTGAAGGGAGGACGGCTCACAACACTGTCTGAGAATGGAGCAAATGGAATGACATGAAACACCTTGAAACATCATCTTTGTATTTGTTACGAATCCACGAGCCCATCCTCCCCAGTTAAGGTGCCACCAGCCTCCTGTGGTGTGTGTATATACAATTAAGTTCTGACCCTGTTGGCTCTACGGTGCAGTATGGGGACACTGGTATTAAGTTCTGACCCTGTTGGCTCTACAGTGCAGTATGGGAACACTGGTACTAAGCTCTGACCCTGTTGGCTCTACAGTGCAGTATGGGGACACTGGTACTACGTTCTGACCCTGTTGGCTCTACAGTGCAGTATGGGGACACTGGTACTAAGTTCTGATCCTGTTGGCTCTACAGTGCAGTATGGGGACACTGGTACTAAGTTCTGATCCTGTTGGCTCTACAGTGCAGTATGGGGACACTGGTACTATTCATTGAAAACACTGGAACTACAGTTGGAGCATGTCTCATTTAGATCACAGTAGACACATTGTTGTCCTTCCCTCTTCTGCAGTAGCCTATAGCGTGTCCTGATCGCTCTGCTCTTTAATGCAGCCTGTGGGCACTGAAACACTACAGTCAAAGACGCCATTGAAATACTGGAACAATAATAATTTCAATAACAATAGAGGCGTTATGCCAAGTCACCTACAGTAATATGGTGAACGATAAGGAGAGACGACAAAGTTATTTTGACAAGTCTCGATACCTACCCTCCTAAGTCCGATCTGTTCCCTGTATGTGGGGATATACAGACCCACATTGAAGCAGGAGCTACAGCAGGAACATTTACAGTAGACGCCACTCCAGACGCTATTGTCCTTCCCTCGTTACCGTAACCCTGGAAGTCCTGATCCTCTTCCTGTGGCCACTGGAACATGACTGTATTCTTAGGTTAACGAAGGAGACATTATTCTACAAGTATAGTAAAAGCTTAAAAGACATTACTGTAAGTCATTTGAACCAAGACTCTTACCCAACACATCCCCGTTGTTCACCCCTTACCCAACACAGCCCTGTTGTTCACCCCTTACCCAACACATCCCCGTTGTTCACCCCTTACCCAACACAGCCCCGTTGTTCACCCCTTACCCAACACAGCCCCGTTGTTCACCCCTTACCCAACACAGCCCCGTTGTTCACCCCTTACCCAACACAGCCCCGTTGTTCACCCTTGCCTTTGTCACTAGGTGGCAGTACGTGGGGAGAGAGGCCTGTCACGACCCTCACCTGGTTGTCTAGGTCCCTGATTGTTGAACTCCCTCTGGTTGTCTAGGTCACTGATTGTTAAGGAACTCCCCTCACCTGGTTGTCTAGGTCACTGATTGTTAAGGGAACTCCCCTCACCCTGGTTTGTCTAGGTCACTGTTTATTAAGGAACTCCCCTCACCTGGTTGTCTAGGTCCCTGATTATTAAGGAACTCCCCTCACCTGGTTGTCTAGGTCACTGATTGTTAAGGAACTTCCCTCACCTGGTTGTCTAGGTCACTGATTGTTAAGGAACTCCCCTGACCTGGTTGTCTAGGTCACTGATTGTTAAGGAACTCCCTCACCTGGTTGTCTAGGTCACTGATTGTTAAGGAACTCCCCTCACCTGGTTGTCTAGGTCACTGATTGTTAAGGAACTCCCCTCACCTGGTTGTCTAGGTCACTGATTGATGAGGAACTCCCCTCACCTGGTTGTCTAGGTCACTGATTGTTAAGGAACTCCCCTCACCTGGTTGTCTAGGTCACTGATTGTTAAGGAACTCCCCTCACCTGGTTGTCTAGGTCACTGATTGTTAAGGAACTCCCCCTCACCTGGTTGTCTAGGTCACTGTTTATTAAGGAACTCCCCTCACCTGGTTGTCTAGGTCACTGATTGTTAAGGAACTCCCCTCACCTGGTTGTCTAGGTCACTGATTGTTAAGGAACTCCCTCACCTGGTTGTCACAGGTCACTGATTGTTAAGGACTCCCTCACCTGGTTGTCTAGGTCACTGATTGATTTGGACTCCCTCACCTGGTTGTCCAGGTCGTAATTTAAAGGAAAAACCAAAAACCTGCAAACACTCGGCCCTCTGTGGAGTTTGACCCACCCGCTGTATGGCATCACATTTATCTCATTCCTTTGTTCAACACTGAAGACAGCTCAGAGAAACCTTTCCAGTATAGTCACCAGTTGGTTAGTGCAGGGATTCCCAATATTTATCACTTGGGCCCCCCTTCCAAACCGTTTACACCCCTCTAGTTGGCGGAGAGAAAAAGTTAGCATGTTTTTACATTTCATTCAATAATATACATTTTGCAATGGGTTGCAGATCATTTGCAGAGGGGAGTGGGGGGACCTTACCAACCCCTTGCATCCCACAATTTGGGAAGCACTGGGTTAAAGTAACATGCACTATGGTAACCCTGAGACATGGGATGCATCAGAATGGCACAGAATTGGGTCCTACGTTTGACCAGAGCTTCTCACACACACTAACCTGTCTGTCTGTCGCTGTGTCTGTCTCCTACCCCCATCCCCCCGCAGGAGTGAAGGGGAGTTGAATGCAGGGAGGATAGGTCTCACCATCGTTATCGCTGGCATGGTGGGGTCACTGATCTGTGGCATCTGGTTGGACAGAACCAAAACATACAAGTAAGTCGAGTCTAGGTTGTTTAAACGTGCATCTCTCATGGGTCACTACTAGGGTTGCAAAATTCTGGGAACTTTCAATAAATTCCCTGTTTTCCAGAAATCCTGGTTGGAGAATTCCTGCTTATTCCGGGAAATCTCCAACCGAGTATGCTGAAAGTTCTGGAATTTTGCAACCCTAGTCACTATAGTACACTTTACATCATTCAGGGACACAAGGGGGTCCAGGGGACACAAGGGGGTCCAGGGGACACAAGGGGGTCTAGGGGACACAAGGGGGTCCAGGGGTCAGGGTGTCAAGGGGACAGGGGGTCTGGGGATGCAGGGAAGTGGGATAAGATACAATATGTTTCCTTGTCTAATTTCAAAACACTGTCTGGAACCAACCCAGTGGGCAAAGCTGGTTTCATTGCTTTTGAACGCTGGGAAGGAAACTCACCGAGCAACTCTCACCAATGGACTTGTGTGACGCTATTGTCTTGAGTTCTGGACTGTCTGTGTTTTATCCTTTCATGTTGTTGTCCAGCTGTGTGAGACTTCCTTTGACTTGACTATGCAGGATGTTGATTAGTGTTGGTTCTTGTTCTCTGCTGGCCTTGGTTCTTGTTCTCTGCTGGCCTTGGGTCTTGTTCTCTGCTGGCCTTGGTTCTTGTTCTCTGCTGGCCTTGGTTCTTGTTCTCTGCTGGCCTTGGGTCTTGTTCTCTGCTGGCCTTGGGTCTTGTTCTCTGCTGGCCTTGGGTCTTGTTCTCTGCTGGCCTTGGTTCTTGTTCTCTGCTGGCCTTGGTTCTTGTTCTCTGCTGGCCTTGGTTCTTGTTCTCTGCTGGCCTTGGGTCTTGTTCTCTGCTGGCCTTGGGTCTTGTTCTCTGCTGGCCTTGGGTCTTGTTCTCTGCTGGCCTTGGGTCTTGTTCTCTGCTGGCCTTGGGTCTTGTTCTCTGCTGGCCTTGGGTCTTGTTCTCTGCTGGCCTTGGGTCTTGTTCTCTGCTGGCCTTGGGTCTTGTTCTCTGCTGTTTCATGTTCCAGCTAGCTGAGAGTTGTTTAGGGTTTATCAGTGTTTCATGTATGTTGGGTCTTGTTTGTTTAATGTTTCGGCTAGCTGAGAGTTGTTTAGGGTTTATTAGTGTGTGACTGTTCCTCCATCTCTGCTGCCCTGCTGTGTGATGTTTGCTGTTCAGCTGGACTCTGGGCCCTGCTGTGTGATGTTTGCTGTTCAGCTGGACTCTGGGCCCTGCTGTGTGATGTTTACTGTTCCAGCTGGAGCTCGGGGCCTGCTGCATAATGATGTTTACTGTTCAGCTGGACTCTGGGCCCTGTGTGATGCACCCTGTTCAGCTAGACTCGGGGCCCTGCTGTGTGATGTTTACTGTTCAGCTGGACTCTGGGCCCTGCTGTGTGATGTTTACTGTTCAGCTGGACTCTGGGCCCTGCTGTGTGATGTTTACTGTTCAGCTGGACTCTGGGCCCTGCTGTGTGATGTTTACTGTTCAGCTGGACTCTGGGCCCTGCTGTGTGATGTTTACTGTTCAGCTGGACTCTGGGCCCTGCTGTGTGATGTTTACTGTTCAGCTAGACTCGGGGCCCTGCTGTGTGATGTTCAGCTAGACTCGGGGCCCTGCTGTGTGATGTTCAGCTAGACTCGGGGCCCTGCTGTTGCTGCTCAGCTAGACTCGGGGCCCTGCTGTTGCTGTTCAGCTAGACTCGGGGCCCTGCTGTGTGATGTTGCTGTTCAGCTAGACTCGGGGCCCTGCTGTGTGATGTTTGCTGTTCAGCTAGCCTCGGGGCCCTGCTGTGTGATGTTGCTGTTCAGCTAGACTCGGGGCCCTGCTGTGTAATGTTGCTGTTCAGCTAGACTCGGGGCCCTGCTGTGTGATGTTTACTGTTCAGCTAGACTCGGGGCCCCTGCTGTATGATGTTTACTGTTCAGCTAGACTCGGGGCCCTGCTGTGTGATGTTTACTGTTCAGCTAGACTCGGGGCCCTGCCTGTGCCTTGCTCAGCTAAACCGAGAACCCCTGTATTTGCTGTTCAGCTAGACTCCGGGGCCCTGCTGTGTGATGTTGCTGCTCAGCTAGACTCCGGGAGCCCTGCTGTGCGGGAGTGTTTGCTGCTCAGCTAGTCTCACTGACCCCTGATTGGGATGTCAAATAGATCTAGGAATCCTAGGTAGGTTGATGTCCTCCGAAGGCCATTTCAGCTGAGGCCTGCTCTGATTGGGACATCAAATCGATCTAGAACCCTGTCTACTAATATATTGTCTATGGTTGACATCAGTCCCAATAACTGACAGTCAACCAGTCTCCTGACAATCAGCTCCATCACTGGTTTGGGGTCCAGCATTGGACCCCAAGCCATCACTACCACCACCATGCACTGGACCCCAGACCATCCCACTGCCACCCGCATGCTGTCCCAGACCATCACCTACCACCATGCTGACCCCAAACCGTACCACCACCGCCGCCGCTGACCCCCAAACCATCACTGCCGCCCCGTGCTGACCCCAAACCGTCACTACCCGCCACCATGCTGACCCCAAACCATCACACTACCACCACCATGCTGACCCCAAACCATCACACTACCACCATCATGCTGACCCCAAACGATCATACCACCACCATGCTGACCCCAAACCATCACACTACCACCACCATGCTGGACCCCAAACCATCACACTACCACCACCATGCTGGACCCCAAACCACCACACTACCACCACCATGCTGACTCCAAACCATCACACTACCACCACCATGCTGACCCCAAACCATCACACTACCACCACCATGCTGACCCCAAACCATCACACTACCACCACCATGCTGGACCCCAAACCATCACACTACCACCACCATGCTGTCCCCAAACCATCACACTACCACCACCATGCTGACCCCAAACCATCACACCACCACCACCATGCTGACCCCAAACCATCACACTACCACCACCATGCTGACCCCAAACCATCACACTACCACCACCATGCTGACCCCAAACCATCACACTACCACCACCATGCTGACCCCAAACCATCACACTACCACCATGCTGACCAACCATCACACTACCACCACCATGCTGACCCCAAACCATCACACTACCACCACCATGCTGGACCCCAAACCATCACACTACCACCACCATGCGGACTCCAAACCATCACACTACCACCACCATGCTGACCCCAAACCATCACACTACCACCACCATGCTGACCCCAAACCATCACACTACCACCTCCATGCTGACCCCAAACCATCACACTACCACCACCACGCTGATCCGTATCAGGGAGAATGTCAGGCCCATCTGTCTGTGAGCTGAAGATGAAGAACAGCTGGGTCATGCAGCAAGACAGGGGATAAAAATAAAAAACACAATCAAATCTAATTAAGGTCCGGACCACAATCCCAGTTGGGGATGTTGGCGGGACTTGAAACGATGATTCATTTTTTTTGAAAACCCACAAATGTCTCTGAGTTAAACGGTTCACGTAAGATGTGCCCGAGATTCTCTGACGATGAGACCCCAGGTCAAGCAGCTACGGGAAGTGTTTGGTTTGGGTATAAGCTAAGGTGGTACAACCAGTTAGAGTGTAAGCGGGGCCCAGTCCATTTTCACTTTTGAGGCATTAGGTGTTGCATAACCTTTGTTAATTAAATATAATAAATATCAATTGACAGTTTTTTTCATTGATTGTGTCTTCCGGGCAGACTGCCTGGCTGTCTCACTGCCATCGCCAGTGGGATGTTGGTCTACGCCTTCACCCTCAGTCTGGGTCACCTCTGGGTAGTCTTCACTCACAGCTGGAGCTCTGGAGATTGGTCTCCATGTCACTGTCCTCTCTCCATCTCTTTCTCTGTGTCTGTCTGCCTGTCTCTGTGTGTTTTATATTCTCGGTTTATGGCCACATTGCATTCCAATTTGCTCTGTTTAAAAAAAAAATGATTCTTTCCAGTGTGTCAAATAGTAATATGTTTGCTTTCTCATCATTTGGTCTCTCTCTGTCTCTCTCTGTCTCTCTCTCTGTCTCTCTCTGTCTCTGTCTCTCTCTCGGTCTCTCTCTCTGTCTCTCGCTCGCTCTCGCGCTCTCTCTGTCTCTCTCTGTCTCGCGCTCTCTCTCTGTCTCTCTCTGTCTCGCGCTCTCTCTCTGTCTCTCTCTCTGTCTCTGTCTCTCTCTCTGTCTCTCGCTCGCTCTCTCTCTCTGTCTTGCGCTCGCTCTCTCTCTGTCTCGCGCTCGCTCACTCTCTGTCTCGCGCTCTCTCTCTCTCTGTCTCGCGCTCTTCTCTCTCTGTCTCTCTCTCTGTCTCGCTCGCTCTCTCTCTCTGTCTCGCGCTCTCTCTCTAATTAGCCCAGACGCTCTCTCTCTCTCTCTGTCTCGGCGCTCTCTCTCTCTCTCTGTCTCGGCGCTCTCTCTCTCTCTCTCGCGGCTCTCTCTCTCTCTGTCTCGCGCTCTCTCTCTCTCTGTCTCGGCTCTCTCTCTAAATCTCAGCGCTCTCTCTCTCTCTATCTGCACGTTCTCTCTCTCTCTGTCTCGCGCTCTCTCTCTCTCTCTCTGTCTTTGCTGCGCTCTCTCTCTCTCTGTCTCGCGCTCTCTCTCTCTCTGTCTCGCGGCTCTCTCTCTCTCTCTGTCTCGCGCTCTCTCTCTCTGTCTCGCGCTCTCTCTCTCTCTGTCTCGCGCTCTCTCTCTCTCTGTCGTGCTCTCTCTCTCTCTCTCTCTCTGTCTCGCGCTCTCTCTCTCTCTCTGTCTCGCGCTCTCTCTCTCTCTCTGTCTCGCTCTCTCTCCTCTTCTCTGTCTCGGCGCTCTCTCTCTCTCTCTGTCTCGCGCCTTCTCTATTCTCTGTCTCGCGCCTAATAATCTCTGTCTCGCGCTCTCTCTCTCTCTCTCTAATGCGATCTGTCTCGCGCTCTCTCTCTCTCTGTCTCGGCGCTCTCTCTCTCTGATGTCTCTGTCTCGCGTCTGGATACTCTCTCTCTGTCTGTCTCTCTCTCGTCTCTCTCTCTCTCTCTGTCTCTGTCGCTCTCTCTCTCTCTCTGTCTCGTCTCGCGCTCTCTCTCTCTCTCTCTGTCTCTCTGTCTCTGTCTCGCGCTCTCTCTGTCTCTGTCTCGCGCTCTCTCTCTCTCTCTCTGTCTCGCGCTCTCTCTCTCTCTGTCTCGCGACTCTCTCTCTCTGTCTCGCGCTCTCTGTCTCTCGCTCAGCTCTCTCTCTCTCTCTCTGTCTCGCGCTCTCTCTCTCTCTGTCTCGCTCTCTTCTCTCTGTCTCGCGCTCTCTCTGTCTCTGTCTCGAATAATAATAATAATAGATCTCTCTCTCTGTCTCGCGCTCTCTCTCTCTCTGTCTCGCGCTCTCTCTCTCTCTGTCTCGCGCTTCTCTCTCTCTGTCTCGCGCTCTCTCTTCTCTCTGTCTCGCGTCTCTCTCTCTCTCTGTCTCGCGTCTCTCTCTCTCTCTGTCTCGCGTCTCTCTCTGTCTCGCGCTCTCTCTCTGTCTCGCGCTCTCTGTCTCGCGCTCTCTGTCTCGCGCTCTCTGTCTCGCGCTCTCTGTCTCGCGCTCTCTGTCTCGCGCTCTCTCTCTCGCGCTCTCTGTCTCGCGCTCTCTGTCTCGCGCTCTCTGTCTCGCGTCTGTCTCTCTGTCTCGCGGCTCTCTGTCTCGCGTCTCTCTGTCTCGCGCTCTGTCTCATGCTCTCTGTCTCGCGCTCTCTGTCTCGCGCTCTCGCGCTCTCTGTCTCGCGCTCTCTCTCTCTCTCTCTCGCGCTCTGTATCTCGCGCTCTCTCTCGCTCTGTATCGCGCTCTCTCTCGCTCTGTATCGCGCTCTCTCTCGCTCTGTATCGCGCTCTTCTCGCTTCTGTATCGCGCTTTCTCGCTCTGTGTCGTCTCTCTCGCTCTGTATCGCGCTCTCTTCTCTCGCTCTGTATCGCGCTCTTCTCTCTCTTCGCTCTGTCTCGCGCTTCTCTTCGCTCTGTCTCGCGCTTCTCTCGCTCTGTCTCGCGCTCTCTCTCGCTCTGTATCGCGCTCTCTCTCGCTCTGCTCTGCGCTCTCTCTCGCTCTGTCTCGCGCTCCTCTCGCTCTGAAACACCTGAGCTGCTACCTCTGCCTTTTACACACACTGACCAACATCCTGACATTACTGAAGCCATACGCTGTCTGTCAACCCAGGCTATTCTGGTAGTTACAGTAGGCTATGTGTTGCTTGGCTTAACTGCGTTTGGCATTCAAGCCTTTTATGTTCTGTTGGATTGTGTTGCAGTGTCTCCTTGTTGACTGAGGCGTCTCCTTGTTGACTGAGGCGTCTCCTTGTTGACTGGCGTCTCTTGTTGACTGAGGCGTCTCATGTTGACAAGGCGTCTCCTTGTTGACTGAGGCGTCTCCTTGACCCAGCTGAGGCGTCTCCTTGTTGACTGGCGTCTCTAGGGTATCAATATACACGTCTCCTTGTTGACTGTGGCGTCTCCTTGTTGACTGTAAGTCTCCCTTCCCATTGACTGTGGCGTCTCCTTGTTGACTGTGGCGTCTCCTTGTTGACTGTGGCGTCTCCTTGTTGACTGTGGCGTCTCTAGGGTATCAATATACACGTCTCCTTGTTGACTGTGGCGTCTCCTTGTTGACTGTGGGCGTCTCCTTGTTGACTGTGAGTCTCCTTTGTTGACTGTGGGCGTCTCCTTGTTGACTGTGGCGTCTCTTGTTGACTGTGGCGTCTCCTTGTTGACTGGCGTCTCCTTGTTGACTGAGGCGTCTCCTTGTTGACTGAGGCGTCTCCTTGTTGACTGAGGCGTCTCCTTGTTGACTGGGGGCGTCTCCTTGTTGACTGGCGTCTCCCTTGTTGACTGGCGTCTCCTTGTTGACTGAGGCGTCTCCTTGTTGACTGAGGCGTCTCCTTGTTGACCCAGGCGTCTCCTTGTTGACTGAGGCGTCTCCTTGTTGACTGAGGGGCGTCTCCTTGTTGACTGGGCGTCTCCTTGTTGACTGAGGGGCGTCTCCTTGTTGACTGGGCGTCTCCTTGTTGACTGAGGCGTCTCCTTGTTGACTGAGGCGTCTCCTTGTTGACTGAGGCGTCTCCTTGTTGACTGTGGCGTCTCCTTGTTGACTGTGGCGTCTCTAGGGTATCAATATACACGTGTCCTTGTTGACTGAGGCGTGTCCGTTGACTGAGGCGTGTCCTTGTTGACTGAGGCGTGTCCTTGTTGACTGAGGCGTGTCCTTGTTGACTGAGGCGTGTCCTTGTTGACTGGGCGTGTCCTTGTTGACTGAGGCGTGTCCTGTTGACTGAGGCGTGTCCTGTTGACGGGAGGCGTGTCCTTGTTGACTGAGGCGTGTCCTTGTTGACTGAGGCGTGTCCTTGTTGACTGAGGCGTGTCCTTAAGCTGACTGAGGCGTGTCCTTGTTGACTGAGGCGTGTCCTTGTTGACTGAGGCGTGTCCTTGTTGACTGAGGCGTGTCCTTGTTGACTGAGGCGTGTCCTTGTTGACTGAGGCGTGTCCTTGTTGACTGAGGCGTGTCCTTGTTGACTGAGGCGTGTCCTTGTTGACTGAGGCGTGTCCTTGTTGACTGTGGCGTCTCCTTGTTGACTGAGGCGTCTCTAGGGTATCAATATACACGTCTCCTCGTTGACTGTGGCGTCTCCTTGTTGACTGTGGCGTCTCTAGGGTATCAATATACACGTCTCCTCGTTGACTGTGGCGTCTCCTCGTTGACTGTGGCGTCTCCTCGTTGACTGTGGCGTCTCCTCGTTGACTGTGGCGTCTCCTCGTTGACTGTGGCGTCTCCTCGTTGACTGGCGTCTCTAGGGTATCAATATACACGTCTCCTTGTTGACTGGCGTCTCCTTGTTGACTGGCGTCTCCTTGTTGACTGTGGCGTCTCCTTGTTGACTGTGGCGTCTCCTTGTTGACTGTGGCGTCTCCTTGTTGACTGTGGCGTCTCCTTGTTGACTGTGGCGTCTCCTTGTTGACTGAGGCGTCTCCTTGTTGACTGTGGCGTCTCCTGTTGACTGTGGCGTCTCCTTGTTGACTGTGGCGTCTCCTCGTTGACTGTGGCGTCTCCCGTTGACTGTGGCGTCTCCCTCGTTGACTGTGGCGTCTCCCTCGTTGACTGTGGCGTCTCCTCGTTGACTGAGGCGTCTCCCTGTTGACTGTGGCGTCTCCTTGTTGACTGTGGCGTCTCTAGGTATCAATATACACGTCTCCTTGTTGACTGAGGCGTCTCTAGGGTATCAATATATCGTCTCCTCGTTGACTGTGGCGTCTCCTTGTTGACTGTGGCGTCTCCTCGTTGACTGTGGCGTCTCCTCGTTGACTGTGGCGTCTCTCGTTGACTGTGGCGTCTCCTCTCGTTGACTGTGGCGTCTCCTCGTTGACTGTGGCGTCTCCTCGTTGACTGTGGCGTCCTCGTTGACTGTGGCGTCTCCTCGTTGACTGTGGCGTCTCTCGTTGACTGTGGCGCGTTGACTGTGGCGTCTCTCGTTGACTGTGGCGTCTCTCGTTGACTGTGGCGTCTCTCGTTGACTGTGGCGTCTCTCGTTGACTGTGGCGTCTCCTCGTTGACTGTGGCGTCTCGTTGACTGTGGCGTCTCCTCGTTGACTGTGGCGTCTCCTCGTTGACTGTGGCGTCTCCTCGTTGACTGTGGCGTCTCCTCGTTGACTGTGGCGTCTCCTCGTTGACTGCGGCGTCTCCTCGTTGACTGCAGGCGTCTCCTCGTTGACTTGTGGCGTCTCCCTGTGGCGTCTCCTTGTTGACTGTGGCGTCTCTAGGGTATCAATATACACGTCTCCTTGTTGACTGAGGCGTCTCTAGGGTATCAATATACGTCTCCTCGTTGACTGTGGCGTCTCCTCGTTGACTGTGGCGTCTCCTTGTTGGCTGTGGCGTCTCCTCGTTGACTATACAGCGTCTCCTCGTTGACTGTGGCGTCTCCTCGTTGACTGTGGCGTCTCTAGGGTATCAATATACACGTCTCCTTGTTGACTGTGGCGTCTCCTTGTTGACTGTGGCGTCTCCTTGTTGACTGGCGTCTCTAGGGTATCAATATACACGTCTCCTCGTTGACTGTGGCGTCTCTCGTTGACTGTGGCGTCTCCCTCGTTGACTGTGGCGTCTCCTCGTTGACTGTGGCGTCTCCTCGTTGACTGTGGCGTCTCCTCGTTGACTGTGGCGTCTCCTCGTTGACTGTGGCGTCTCCTCGTTGACTGTGGCGTCTCCTCGTTGACTGTGGCGTCTCTAGGGTATCAATATACACGTCTCCTTGTTGACTGTGGCGTCTCCTTGTTGACTGTGGCGTCTCCTTGTTGACTGGCGTCTCTAGGGTATCAATATACACGTCTCCTCGTTGACTGTGGCGTCTCCTCGTTGACTGTGGCGTCTCCTCGTTGACTGTGGCGTCTCTCGTTGACTGTGGCGTCTCCTTGTTGACTGTGGCGTCTCTAGGGTATCAATATATCCTGCCCTTCACCTTTAACCCAACTCCTCCCCTTCACCTTTAACCCGACTCCTCCCCTTCACCTTTAACCCGACTCCTCCCCTTCACCTTTAACCCGACTCCTCCCCTTCACCTTTAACCCGACTCCTCCCCTTCACCTTTAACCCGACTCCTCCCCTTCATCTACACCGATTTGAAGTATATTGAACAAGTGACTTCAATAAGGGATACAACACTGTGTGGTATTTCTATGTCTGTAGGTTCTTCATGACAGGCTACCTGCCCCTGGGCTTTGAGTTTGGTGTGGAGCTGACCTACCCCGAGTGTGAAGGCACCTCTTCAGGCCTGCTCAACTGCTCTGCACAGGTGAACACACAGCTGCTGCTTCTGACAGTTGTTGGCAGATCAAAGCTTTTCCATGGGATGATAGAGAACCATAACACAATCGAGAAATGTTGGTATGTTTGTGTATATATTGTGTTTGCGAAAATATACATGTGTCTGGCTGTCTAGACGCCTGGCTGTGTGCGTGCCTGGCTGTGTGCGTGCCTGGCTGTGTGCGTGCCTGGCTGTGTGCGTGCCTGGCTGTGTGCGTGCCTGGCTGTGTCTGTGTGCCTGGCTGTGTCTGTGTGCCTGGCTGTGTCTGTGTGCCTGGCTGTGTCTGTGTGCCTGGCTGTGTCTGTGTGCCTGGCTGTGTCTGTGTGCCTGGCTGTGTCTGTGTGCCTGGCTGTGTCTGTGTGCCTGGCTGTGTCTGTGTGCCTGGCTGTGTCTGTGTGCCTGGCTGTGTCTGTGTGCCTGGCTGTGTCTGTGTGCCTGGCTGTGTCTGTGTGCCTGGCTGTGTCTGTGTGCCTGGCTGTGTCTGTGTGCCTGGCTGTGTCTGTGTGCCTGGCTGTCTGTGTGCCTGGCTGGCTGTCTAGACGCCTGGCTGTGTGTCTGGCTGTGCGCCTGGCTGTGTGTCTGGCTGGCTGTCCAGACGCCTGGCTGTGTGTCTGGCTGTCTGTGTGTCTGGCTGTGTGTCTGGCTGGCTGTCTAGACGCCCTGGCTGTGTGTCTGGCTGTCTGTGTGTCTGGCTGTGCGCCTGGCTGTGTGCCTGGCTGGCTGTGTGTCTGGCTGTGCGCCTGGCTGTGTGCCTGGCTGGCTGTCCAGACGCCTGGCTGTGTGTCTGGCTGTCTGTGTGTCTGGCTGTGCGCCTGGCTGTGTGCCTGGCTGGCTGTCCAGACGCCTGGCTGTGTGTCTGGCTGTCCAGACGCCTGGCTGTGTGTCTGGCTGTCCAGACGCCTGGCTGTGTGTCTGGCTGTCCAGACACCTGGCTGTGTGTCTGGCTGTCCAGACGCCTGGCTGTGTGTCTGGCTGTCTAGACGCCTGGCTGTGTGCCTGGCTGTGTGTGTGTTTGGCTGTCTAGATGCCTGGCTGGCTGTATGCCTGGCTGTCTGTATGCCTGGCTGTCTGTATGCCTGGCTGTCTGTATGCCTGGCTGTCTGTATGCCTGGCTGTCTGTATGCCTGGCTGTCTGTATGCCTGGCTGTCTGTATGCCTGGCTGTCTGTATGCCTGGCTGTCTGTATGCCTGGCTGTCTAGATGCCTGGCTGTCTAGATGCCTGGCTGGCTGCGTTTTCACTACAACCTGTCTCTCCCTATACAGGTGTTTGGTATCATCTTCACTATCTGCCAGGGAAGATAACAGATAACTACGGGACGCTGGCAGGAAACATCTTCCTCTGTGTCTTCCTCTTCATCGGATCAGTCCTTACAGGTACGGACCCTTTGACATTGTTTACTTCAATAGACAGAGGGAGAAACGGATTGAAAAGGATGAGCACTGTAAAACACAGGTGACAAGCAGGTTTTCACTCCTCCTTGTACTTGATTGATCTATTAAGGTCCGTGATTGGTCAGGAACTCCCTCACCTGGTTGTCTAGGGTCCCTGATTGGTCAGGAACTCCCCTCACCTGGTTGACTAGGTCCCTGATTGGTCAGGAACTCCCTCACCTGGTTGACTAGGTCCCTGATTGGTCAGGAACTCCCTCACCTGGTTGACTAGGTCCCTGATTGGTCAGGAACTCCCCTCACCTGGTTGACTAGGTCCCTGATTGGTCAGGAACTCCCTCACCTGGTTGTTTATGACATATATTTGGAAACAAATTGAAAGGAAATGACAACCAGCAGAGACACAACCCTCCAACGAAGGTGTTTGACACCCCTGGTGTAGAATCTAGCTTAAAGGGGATTCAATCCCCAGACCGGACTCTATGCTAAGTCAAGACGACTGTGTGGACCGGACTCTATGCTAAGTCAAGACTACTGTGTGGACCGGACTCTATGCAAGGGCCAAAGACGACTGTGGACCGACTCTATGCACGGGCCGAAGACGACTGTGTGGACCGGACTCTATGCGAAGCCGAAGACGACTGTGTGGACCGGACTCTATGCAAGGGCCGAAGACGACTGTGTGGACCGGACTCTAGCAAGGGCCAAGACGACTGTGTGGACGGACTCTATGCAAGGGCCGAAGACGACTGTGTGGACCGGACTCTATGCAAGGGCCGAAGATGACTGTGTGGACCACTAAGCTTTTGGGCTCCCGAGTGACGCAGCGGTCTATGGCACTGCATCTGTGCTTGAGGCGTCACTACAGGCACCCTGGTTTGATTCAGGCTGTATCACAACCCGGCCGTGATTAGAGTCCCATCGGCCCATCGTCTTCCGGGTTTGGCCTGGGTAGGCTGTCATTGTAAAATAAGAATTTGTTCTTAAAACTGACTTGTCTAGTTAAATAAAAGGTTTGATAAAAATGAAATAAGCCGATCTCTGGCAAACTCTCAGTCTTTTTATTATTAAAATATCAATAATATAAACCTTTTCAATTCACATTAACTTAACTATGGGAACGTCACGAGCCGAGAGAGGGTTCTGATGACGTTCTTTCTTTGCAGCGCCACAGCTCAAAATGTACTTTAAATGTTACAATTAGCCACTAGCCTGTAGGCTAAGCATGTAACTATTCAACTAGCTAGTTCCTAGCTCACTTTATGAAATAACATTGTCATGCATCTACCATATTATAGGCTAAATGCTAACGTCAGCCAATGTTAATTGCTTTTCGCCTACCTTAGAACAAAACATGCTAAATTTCATAAAAGATCATGCAAATCATTACATTGTTGATTCACTGGGCAGTTGCTGCTCGCTTTTGCTTTAAAATAAATGGTGTTATGAAGATTCCCGTACTGCAATATCAGATTAAAAAAAACTAAATAAATAAACAAGTCTCTAAGGAAAATGTAGTAAAGTACATTTCAGATGTTTCAAAAACATTGCCCTGCTATTACCATTTATACTGTAGGAGTGTTGGCTCAACGAGACAATTCTGTTTACACTGTCCTGCTTGGAGGGTGGAAACTGTCTAGCAAGTGTTGTGTGTGTGACCTTCGGAAGAAATTTGCAAATGTACATTTTTATGAATGTCTCAATCGAAATCTCCTTAACTCGTCAATGTGAAAAGAGCCTAAGCTCATGTACCTAGACCCTATTCACACTATGGTGCCGAATCCGATCTGAACCCTTCTGCTGACTCTGATTGCTCCTTTCCTACATGGTTCCAGCATCTATATATTGGATGTGTAACCAGGCCAGCACTGTGCAGCTCAGCTCAGTTGAGTGAAAAGGGTATCACTTCCTTTTTATGAAGAAAATAATAATAATTTCAGTCAGAGTGCAGTATTTTTTTAAATGTTGTATTTTATTTCACCTTTATTTAACCAGGTAGGCAAGTTGAGAACACCTTTATTTAACCAGGTAGGCTAGTTGAGAACACCTTTATTTAACCAGGTAGGCTAGTTGAGAACACCTTTATTTAACCAGGTAGTCTAGTTGAGAACACCTTTATTTAACCAGGTAGTCTAGTTGAGAACAAGTTCTCATTTACAACTGCGACCTGGCCAAGATAAAGCATAGCAGTGTGAACAGACAACAACACAGAGTTACACATGGAGTAAACAACACATAGTTACACGTGGAGTAAACAACACAGAGTTACACGTGGAGTAAACAACACAGAGTTACACGTGGAGTAAACAACACAGAGTTACACGTGGAGTAAACAACAACACAGAGTTACACGTGGAGTAAACAACAACACAGAGTTACACGTGGAGTAAACAACAACACATAGTTACACATGGAGTAAACAACAACACATAGTTACACATGGAGTAAACAACAACACATAGTTACACATGGAGTAAACAACAACACATAGTTACACATGGAGTAAACAACAACATAGTTACACATGGAGTAAACAACAACACATAGTTACACATGGAGTAAACAACAACACAGAGTTACACATGGAGTAAACAACAACAGAGTTACACATGGAGTAAACAACAACAGAGTTGCACATGGAGTAAACAACAACAACAGAGTTGCACATGGAGTAAACAACAACAACAGAGTTGCACATGGAGTAAACAACAACAGGGTTGCACATGGAGTAAACAACAACAGGGTTACACATGGAGTAAACAACAACAGGGTTACACATGGAGTAAACAACAACAGGGTTACACATGGAGTAAACAACAACAGGGTTACACATGGAGTAAACAACAACAGGGTTACACATGGAGTAAACAACAACACAGGGTTACACATGGAGTAAACAACAACACAGAGTTACACATGGAGTAAACAACAACAGAGTTACACATGGAGTAAACAATTAACAAGTCAATAACACAGTAGACAATAAGAGTCCATATACAATGTGTGCAAAAGGCATGAGGAGGTCGGCGAATAATTACAATTTAGCAGATTAACAGTATAACTGCAGTTATTCTGTAATAACCCCCCCCCCCCCAAAAAAAAACAACAACCCGCAGTTACTGCACTTTTACGGCATTTAATAAAAGAAATTCCCTCAGGGTTTATGTGTAGTCCGTAGTTAATGTTCAGTTAACGTGGGTTTTGTTACGGAGCAATAAGCTATTCCTGCAACAGGTCGAGGTCTTAGAATGTGTTTATGTCGTCGTGGTTACTGTGTAACATCCGAGCTGTATAATTTGAAGGTTTTACTACAAGCAGTAGCAGAAATGGCGTGTTGAGGTGCCGGGTATGTTTTCCCTATCTAGCTAGCTATTAAAACCCCCGGTGGGGAAGGCCCACCTCAGGGCCGTACTTCAACTGACAGAGAGAGAGAGCGTTAATACCCAGCTCCTCTGATCTTCACCATAAACTTCCCAATGGAGGTTACAATGTGCCACTAATTTAAAACAAAAAATATATATATATATTTGTGTGTACCAAATAGCACCCTATCTGGACTCTGGTCAAAAGTAGTGCACTCTATAGGGAATAGGGTGCCATTTGGGATGTAGCCATTGGCTACTGAAGTCCAGGGCTGAGAGACAACTCTAGACGACCTTTTGACCCGACTGTTATAATGATGGGATTTAAGGGCCCGTCTAGAGGGCTACTGTGTTACAAAGACATACATAATGACTACTACAGACCAGGGCTGAAGTCCACGTTCTCCTACATGAGAGCTCGGCTAGATGATTATGTTAATGAGGTGGGTCAGCCCAGCTGGCTACTGTGCAGTATTTAGGAACTGACTTCAGACTGTATTATGGTCTATCATTGTGTTAGTGGTGCCCCCTAGTGGAAGCTGTACCTCACTGTCTTTTTGCAATGGAATATTCTGACATTTTGTTTAGCAACAGTATGTCGTCTTTCTAAAACATGTAGTTCTGTCTCTCCAGGCTTCATCAAGTCAGACCTGCAGAGACAGAAGGCTAACCAGTTGGCCAAGGCAGCTGTAAGTATGGGTAGATGTGGAGGGGGATTAGGGCAGTGGGTGGTCCTCTCTCTCTGTGTGTGTGTGTGTGTGTGTGTGTGTGTGTGTGTGTGTGTGTGTGTGTGTGTGTGTGTGTGTGTGTGTGTGTGTGTGTGTGTGTGTGTGTGTGTGTGTGTGTGTGTGGGGAGGGGGGGGGGTTATTCTATCCTTGTTGGGACCTAAAAGGGCACAGGCTATTTTAAGTTTAGGGTTTAAGGGTTGGGTTTAAGGGTTGGGTTTAAGGGGTTAAGGGTTAGGGAAAATAGGATTTTGAATTTAAATTAATTTTAGGTCCAAACGAGGATAGAATGACTTTATTTTATTATTCTACCATTATTTAATAATGCAAGTCAGTTAAGAATCAATTATTATTTACAATGACGACCTAGGAACATAACGTGTGTGTGATATCCGCAGCTGAGTATTTCTGGTGTGCAGCATGCTCCCAAAGTCACCTAACAGTCTGTTGATGCTGCTCCTAGAATAACTTGTCTCCTCTTTTCTGTCTGATGTCCTGTCTTTGATGCTGTCTGTCTTTGATGCTGTCTGTCTTTGATGCTGTCTGTCTTTGATGCTGTCTGTCTTTGATGCTGCCTGTCTTTGATGCTGCCTGTCTTTGATGCTGCCTGTCTTTGATGCTGCCTGTCTCTGTGTCTGATGATGTCTGTCTCTGTGTCTGATGATGTCTGTCTCTGTGTCTGATGATGTCTGTCTCTGTCTCTGATGATGTCTGTCTCTGTCTCTGATGATGTCTGTCTCTGTCTCTGATGATGTCTGTCTCTGTCTCTGATGATGTCTGTCTCTGTCTCTGATGATGTCTGTCTCTGTCTCTGATGATGTCTGTCTCTGTCTCTGATGATGTCTGTCTCTGTCTCTGATGATGTCTGTCTCTGTCTCTGATGATGTCTGTCTCTGTCTCTGATGATGTCTGTCTCTGTCTCTGATGATGTCTGTCTCTGTCTCTGATGATGTCTGTCTCTGTCTCTGATGATGTCTGTCTCTGTCTCTGTGTCTGATGATGATGATGTCTGTCTATCTGTCTGTCTGATGATGATGTCTGTCTATCTGTTTGATGCTGTCTCTGTCTGTCTGTATTTGATGACTTCCTTCTGGAGAAAGAGTCGATCATACAGACTGATGCCGATTCCATTGTACACTAACCTCCAGTAACTGATATCGTCAGTTGTCATTATTATTTTTGATAATTCTATTGAGATTGAATCGGTTGGACCGCAGAATGTTGAATCGGTTGGACCGCAGAATGTTGAATCGGTTGGACCGCAGAATGTTGAATCGGTTGGACCGCAGAATGTTGAATCGGTTGGACCGCAGAATGTTGAATCGGTCAGTCTGTTGACGGGCAGATCTGAGAGAGGTGTTTTAAACCTCAATAGGAAAACCTGGTAAACTTAAGATAAAATAACGTTTTGGGGAAAGAACCTTGTAACTCCGTTTTGGCCCCTTTTTAAAAATTGTTACAATGTATTGAAAGTAACTCGATGTAATCTGAACATTTCATGACTCTAGTCTAGAACCAACCACTCTAGAACCAACCACTCTAGAACCAATCACTCTAGAACCAACCACTCTAGAACCAACCACTCTAGAACCAAGGAAAATGTTTTCCAAAATAACCTCCTGACGTTTCATAAATGTATATGCATCAATGGTCAAACGTGGATGTTCTTTTCCTTTTTCCTGAAAATATGGTTTTAGACAGCGATGATAACAGCACTTTCCTACCCCCCCCCTGACTGTAATATCAAGGTCAATTACAAATAAAGACCATCTGTTCCAGGAGGACGGACTGCTCTCTGGACAGCAGCAGGGCTACGGGGCCACGGCTCTAATCAAGAGACTGGACAGCCCTTCTGATTCTTCTCAGACTTGATCACTAACCCCCATCCCCCTAACGCTTACACTCTTAGCTCGAACCTCAGACGAGCCAAGGTAGGGGCACAGCAAACCGAACCAACAATCACCACACGCTTCTCTGTCCACTATTCTCTTAAGGGTGAATCCTAACTTCCTGTTTAAATCAGATTAGAATGCAGTCTCTGCATTTTGACATTTGTGTATAAACAAGTGGAAGTTAGGATTCCCTTTTATCTGAACCTCTTTCACTTTTGACCAAAAAAGGGTCGAGATTTCCTGGAAGTTTTTTTATTACTAAGATGTGTCTTTTCTAATTGGCTAAAAGTCATAGGAAGCTTTCTGGAAAAATGTTACATCTCAATCCTCTTTTCCCTCACATCTCAATCCTCTTTCCCCTCACATCTCAATCCTCTTTTCCCCTCACATCTCAATCCTCTTTTCCCTCACATCTCAATCCTCTTTTCCCTCACATCTCAATCCTCTTTTCCCCTCACATCTCAATCCTCTTTTCCCCTCACATCTCAATCCTCTTTTCCCCTCACATCTCAATCCTCTTTTCCCCTCACATCTCAATCCTCTTTTCCCCTCACATCTCAATCCTCTTTTCCCTCACATCTCAATCCTCTTTTCCCTCACATCTCAATCCTCTTTTCCCTCACATCTCAATCCTCTTTTCCCTCACATCTCAATCCTCTTTTCCCCTCACATCTCAATCCTCTTTTCCCCTCACATCTCAATCCTCTTTTCCCCTCACATCTCAATCCTCTTTTCCCCTCACATCTCAATCCTCTTTTCCCCTCACATCTCAATCCTCTTTTCCTTCCATCTTCACTTTCCACCTCACGCTCCAGATTCCATGATTTATGCACAGCTTCTGATCATTTCACCTGTTCGT
>NW_025749277.1:7500-26088 GCF_021184085.1 Oncorhynchus gorbuscha
GACTTTTTCCTATTTTCCTATTTTCTCAAGGAACTAATGCCTAGGCTTTAGCTCAGCAGGGGAATGTGGTCTTATGGAGAGCCGGGTTTGAAACCTGGTCAGTCACAGTAACACGTGTACTCTTTGACTAAAGAAGACATGGCTAGCTATGTTCCCTGACCTCCTACCTGTCGTCACATGGTTGTCACCACCAGTTCATTTGGCTTAGGCACCAATAACACAACCAAGACTTGACAATGACATCATTCAAAAACAAAAGACATCAAACTGATAGAAATGTAGATCTTACTAGTCCCCAAGAAAAACAAAACATATTAAAGAATGCTGACAGGAATAACGCTAGATTAAACCAGAAAAAGATATGGGGCATCCAATGATAGCATTAGCTACTATAAATGCGTATATCAGAAACTGACTTTGTGATTGTATGCTGTCAACATTGTCTAGTCAAGATAGATGTCATAGGGGCAGTTTCAGACACAGATTAATCCTAGTGAGGTAATCCTGGACTAAAAATCAATCTCAAAGGAGAAACACAATTGAAAATGTTTTTAGTCCAGGGCCAGGCTTAATCTGTGTCAGGGAAGTGGCCCCATAAAGTCCACATAATGACTGGAAGGATGTACCAGACGTGGGTGTCACTCTGACCATAGTTTGCGTTGTTTGTTTCTATGTTTTGTATTGTGGGGTGTGGGTGATTGTTCCTGTTTCCAGTGTTCCTGTGTTGGTATTCACGTTACAGGACTGTTTCGTCTTCATTCTTTTTGTTGGTTCATTGTTTTTTGTTCGTTGTTTAAGTATCCCATTAAAAATGAATAATCATCACGCTGCATTTTGGTCCTCCTCTCTTTCTCCCGAAGACGATCATTATAGAATCACCCCACCACCAAAGGACCAAGCAGCGTGGTAATGGGCAGCAGCAGGAAAGGCAGCGATATCAGGACTCCTGGACATGGGAGCGAGATCTGGACTAGGTCACGACTTGGGAAGAGATAGACAGGTGGTCGGTCGACCCAGGGAGAGTGCCGGAGCCCGCCTGGGATTCTCTGGAGCAGTGTGAGGAGGGATACCGGCATATGGAGTTGGCACGACGATCAAGGAAGCCCCAGAGGCAGCCCCAAAAATGTATAGTGGGAGGGAACATGGGGAGTGTGGATAAGGCAGGTAGGAGACCTGCGCCAACTCCCCGTGCTTACCGTGGAGAGGAGAGGGCGTCGTACTGGTCAGGCACCGTGTTATGCGGTGGAGCGCACAGTGTTCCCAGTACGCATGCTTAGCCCGGTGCGCTACTTCCCAACTCCTCGTATCGGCCGGGCTAGAGTGGGTATTGAGCCAGATGCCATGAAGCCGGCTCTACGCATCTGGTCTCCAGTGCGTCTCCTCGGGTCAGCGTACATGGCACCAGCCTTACGCATGGTGTCCCTGGTTCCCAGCACAGCCCAGTGTGGGCTATTCCACCGCGCCGCACTGGCCTGGCTACAGGGAGCATTCAACCAGGTAAGGTTGGGCAGGCTCGGTGCTCAAGAGCTCCAGTACGGTCCGGTCTATCCGGTGCCACCTGCACGCACCAGCCCTCCGGTGGCAGCCTCCCGCACCAGGCTGTCTCTCCATCTTCTGCCTACAGGTACTCCCGCCTGTCCAGCGCTGCCAGAGCATTCCTCCTCTCCAGCGCTGTCAGTCTCCGTCTGTCCTGAGCCGCCAGAGTCTCCTGCCTGCCCAGCGCTGTCCGAGTCTCCCATCTGTCCTGAGCCACCAGAGTCTCCCGCCTGTCCTGAGCCGCCAGAGTCTCCCGCCTGCCCAGCGCTGTCCGAGTCTCCCATCTGTCCTGAGCTGCCAGAGTCTCCCGTCTGTCCTGAGCTGCCAGAGTCTCCCGCCTGCCCAGGGCTGTCCGAGTCTCCCGCCTGCCCAGTGCTGTCCGAGTCTCCAGTCTGTCCTGAGCCGCCAGAGTCTCCCGTCTGTCCTGAGCCGCCAGAGTCTCCCGTCTGTCCTGAGCTGCCAGAGTCTCCCGCCTGCCCAGCGCTGACCGAGTCTCCCGTCTGTCCTGAGCCACCAGAGCCGTCAGTCAGTCCGGAGCTGCCTCTCAGTCCAGAGCTGCCCCTCAGTCCAGAGGCGCTTCTCAGTCCAGTGGGGCCTTTGATTAGGGACCTCGGGCCTAGGTCGGAGGCGAGGGTTGCCGCTCTAAAGAGGCGAGGGTTGCCGCTCTAAAGAGGCAAATGAAGAGGGCAATGACAATGGTGGAGAGGGGTCCACGTCCCGCACCAGAGCCGCCAACGCGGACAGATGCCCACCCAAACCCTACCCTATAGGTTTAGGTTTCCGCACCTTTGGGGGTACTGTCACACTCTGACCATAGTTTGTGTTGTTTGTTTCTATGTTTTGTTTGGTCAGGGTGTGATATGAGTGGGAATTCTATGTTGTATGTCTAGTTTGTCTGTTTGTTCCTGTTTCCAGTGTTCCTGTGTTGGTATTAACGTTACGGGACTGTTTCGTCTTCATTCTTTTTGTTGGTTCATTGTTTTTGTTTGTTGTTTAAGTATCCCATTAAAAATGGATAATCATCACGCTGCATTTTGGTCCTCCTCTCTTTCTCCCGAAGACGATCGTTACAGTGGGTTAGCTTAAATATAATGATTCAAATACTTACACAGCACTGGATTTAGTACAGTGGTACCAAATGGCATAGTCCCAAAAGTCCTATCTCCAAGCTAAGTCAGAATCTGAATCAAGGACACTACAGAGGTGGAAGTATGTCAACATGAGTCACAGTTGTGTTTTTATCATATTGGGTTCGAAGTTCTGGTAATTTTCCCAAAATTCCCAGGTTTTACAGACATCCCATTTGGACGATTTCCAGAATCAGGGAATGAAGAGGAAATCTGGAATCCTCCAAACAGGATGTATGGAAAACCTGGGAATTTTGGGAAAGTTACCAGAATTTTGCAAACCTACATAAAACCATGTTAGCTCGCTGAGCCAAAGTCTATAATATAGAACTAGCAGTAGATTCTGATGGTCTGAGAATGTAGGTCAGTCTGGAAGGCAGCAGATATCACTCAGCCTGTCTACCCACCCACACACTGAGACTAGTCCAAGACACACACACACACACACACACACACACACACACACACACACACACACACACACACACACACACACACACACACACACACACACACACACACACACACACACACACACACACACACACACACACACACACACACACACACACACACACACACACACACACACAGTGGAATCAACCAGCAGGACTCTCACATCAATCATATCTAGGCTCCAGATGTGTGTGTGCTCTCTGTCCAGTGCTCGATACAGATCTCCCGCTGATCAGTTTAGCCTTTTAAATCAAAATGAATAAGATTACATGGAAAGGTGGGGACCTGATCCTAGATCAGCGTTCCAACTCTGAGACTCTTTATAAATACTTTACCAGAGAAGGCCCTCTAGTCTAC
This sequence comes from Oncorhynchus gorbuscha, assembly GCF_021184085.1. Taxonomy (NCBI): domain Eukaryota; kingdom Metazoa; phylum Chordata; class Actinopteri; order Salmoniformes; family Salmonidae; genus Oncorhynchus; species Oncorhynchus gorbuscha. The sequence continues at coordinate 10,977 of NW_025749277.1, forward strand.
CAGCTTGTGTCCTAAATGGCACCCTATTCCCATAGGGCTCTGGTGAAAAGTCATGGAATAGCAGGCCATTTGGGCCCCAGTCCTAATCTGTCAGTGTGGCTTCTTATCTAGAGGGCTTCTGTCATTACACTTCCTGACTGAGGAGGCCTTCTGCAGTCACCCATGTAGTTGATTCCCCGAACCAGCTCAGACTAATAGACAAGTATTAGCTTCCTGGTGCAGTATAGGACTCAATGTACGAGTCAAGGCAAAAAGGAATAAAGACATTTTCTACTGCTACCATATGGATAAGATACACACACGCACGCACACACGCACACACACACACCACTGATGGGATGCCCAGCCAAACCAAACAGCCAGTGAGACTGACTGACAGCCCTGCTCTGCCACAGATCGCATGGTTCATCATTCTCCCCTTACAACAAGAGCCAAGCGCACACACGGCTTACTGCATTGCATCTACAATCCAAGATTTAAGAATTCAACAGGGTGCTTCAATTCATGTACCTTGGTTGGACTGTGGGACAGAGGCAGTGACACAAAATTACAACAACACACAGATACGAGTACGGAGTTATTCAGTGAGCAACTCACAAACACTCTTGGGCTTTCTTCCGTGGTTGATTGAGAGAGAGAGAGAGAGAGAGAGAGTGTGAGAGAGTGAGAGAGAGAGAGAGAGAGAGAGAGAGAGTGAGAGAGAGTGTGTGTGTGTGTGTGTCAGCCCTTAAACTAACGTGCTGGATGTTTTCTCAAGAGCATTAGCAGGAACAATGTGTTTTCCTCAAGCATGCATGGATGAAAACACTCCAAATAGGAGGTACCAGTCACACTGGAATGATCGTGAACGTCAGTCAAACAGGCTGAGATGGAAGGCCTGTTAGTAGCTCAAAGCACTTCAGAGTAGACTATTTCCTCTAGACACTGATCTGAGGTCTGTTGTAGTCTCCTCTTAATGATTAAGGTTAGGATTTCAGTAAGTTAAGCTGATCCTAGATCTGTACCTAACTGACTAATTGAAGATGGAGCAATGGTTTCTCTCTCTGATTAATGATGATGACATTCTTCAAGGACACGTTCCCCTGTACACTAACACATGTGAAGCATCAAAGACACACAGAAACATACTTACAATCACACAAACCCTTTTGATAGCAAAACAAGATGTTTATTTTTCTTCACCAACAATGAATTACATTTTTCCAGAGGCAAAGTCTTATTACAAAAAACCCACAGACGCCTCTGTGAGCCAGACAGCCATGCAGTATCCCTCCTCCGACACCCAACCACCTCAATCACTCAGGTCACAGAGTTTAAACAAAACTTCTCCAGAAGTGTGATTTGAGCTCTGAGAAGGGAACTTATTTGAGGACGAGGCCATCTTGGTGGATCTTATTTGACTTCCCAACACAGATCGCAGCTCGGGACAGTGCAGTTCATCAATCTCCCTGAGAGGAGTATCAATTATCATCCCAATATATAATTCACATATCATCCTGATCTAATAAAGAATAGACTTGACGACCTGAGGAGATGATTCGCTAGAGTGTGTCCCAAATGGCAACCTATTCCCTTTATAGGGCACTACTTTTGACGACGACCCATGGGGAAAATATATTGTTCTGTACAGATACTGAAAATATATTATATACTGAAAATGTACTATTATTATCAGAGGGAGAGAGAAGAGCCAGGCATCAGGACCTGCTGTCTCATTTGAAAGAAAATATATCATGGATCTATATTGCACTGTAAATAACATATATATAAAAATATATTGAACTGTATTGAAAACATGTTATAATGTATCATAAACATGAAGTAGCTAAATGTGAAATATCTCTGCTTGAATTTATACGAGATGCGGAATAAAATGTGCACTGGCAACGTATCCTATTCATTTCTATTTCCCCAGGTATCTCAGAGAAATCATCTAAACAGGCAACGTATCCTATTCATTTCCATTTCCCCAGGTATCTCAGAGAAATCATCTAAACAGGCAACGTATCCTATTCATTTCCATTTCCCCAGGTATCTCAGAGAAATCATCTGCACTGGCAGGCAACGTATCCTATTCATTTCCATTTCCCCAGTTATCTCAGAGAAATCATCTGCACTGGCAGGCAACGTATCCTATTCATTTCCATTTCCCCAGGTATCTCAGAGAAATCATCTGCACTGGCAGGCAACGTATCCTATTCATTTCCATTTCCCCAGGTATCTCAGAGAAATCATCTAAACAGGCAACGTATCCTATTCATTTCCATTTCCCCAGGTATCTCAGAGAAATCATCTGCACTGGCAGGCAACGTATCCTATTCATTTCCATTTCCCCAGTTATCTCAGAGAAATCATCTGCACTGACAGGCAACGTATCCTATTCATTTCCATTTCCCAGGTATCTCAGAGAAATCATATGCACTGGCAACGTATCCTATTCATTTCCATTTCCCCAGGTATCTCAGAGAAATCATCTAAACAGGCAACGTATCCTATTCATTTCCATTTCCCCAGGTATCTCAGAGAAATCATCTGCACTGGCAGGCAACGTATCCTATTCATTTCCATTTCCCCAGGTATCTCAGAGAAATCATCTGCACTGGCAGGCAACGTATCCTATTCATTTCCATTTCCCCAGGTATCTCAGAGAAATCATCTAAACAGGCAACGTATCCTATTCATTTCCATTTCCCCAGTTATCTCAGAGAAATCATCTGCACTGGCAGGCAACGTATCCTATTCATTTCCATTTCCCCAGGTATCTCAGAGAAATCATCTGCACTGGCAACGTATCCTATTCATTTCCATTTCCCCAGGTATCTCAGAGAAATCATCTAAACAGGCAACGTATCCTATTCATTTCCATTTCCCCAGGTATCTCAGAGAAATCATCTGCACTGGCAGGCAACGTATCCTATTCATTTCCATTTCCCCAGGTATCTCAGAGAAATCATCTGCACTGGCAGGCAACGTATCCTATTCATTTCCATTTCCCCAGGTATCTCAGAGAAATCATCTGCACTGGCAGGCAACGTATCCTATTCATTTCCATTTCCCCAGGTATCTCAGAGAAATCCCAGCTATGTTCGTTAACCAAATCAGAATGGGAGGTCCAGCTTGGCTGCAAAGGCTCCTGTGGCCTCACACAAGGTTAAACAAGTACGTGTGTGTGTGTGCGCATGCCAGTATGCTTTTGTCGAGAGCAGTGTCCTCACTCATAATTCTTCAACACTGACCTGCTCGCTGTTAGAACAGAAATTATTATGATGGAAAAACTAAACTCAGAATAATTTCCTCTTCTCTCCCTCGATAATAATTGAAAGCAGAAAGTTACACTTTACAGTCAAAAAATATTGCTTTCATTTTTGGCTGCTGGTTCTCTGCTGTTGAAGTCACTGAGGAATAACTTATACCATTTATTCCAAACTTCATAATATCTATCACAAAAAACATGCATTCTAGACCTCTAAATCCTTCACTCCTCACCTCTCCACATACCGCCACTGCCACCCCATTTACTAAACCCTCACTCTCTACACTCTCACTCCCTACACCCTCACTCCTCACCCCACTTTACAACTCTCCCTGTATCTGCTCAACAACTGTCATCCTCTAGTCTACCAAACTACACCTCTAACCCCTAACCCTTCCCCAGCCCTAAAACGTACACCTTACCCCTACCCCACTCCCAAAACCTCAGTCATCTTGACCTCAAACACAATATGCCATGTGGAAGACTACAAGCCACCACATGTGCTTCTTCACTGACTGTGGTTTAAACGTTCAGCACCCACCCTTCATCATTATCTACAATTTCTTTCAATGAAAACACAAATATTTTTTTGCCATCAAACACACTCCTGGGTCATATTCTCTAGGCACCAAGTGGAAGAAAATGGATAGAAAAGGGGAGGGACTAACTGAACTTGTCCAATAAGGAACACTTGTTTTTTTTCCATTACAAACACTTTTGCTACAGTGTGCACTAATGAATACGGCCCTGCTTCAGCCACTGAACTTCTTTGGGATAGGGGGCAGTATTTTCACGTCTGGATAAAAGCGTGTCCAGAGTAAACGGCCTACTACTCTGGCTCAGAGGCCATGATATGCATAGTATTAGTAGATTTGGATAGAAAACACTCTGAAGTTTCTAAAACTGTTTGAATGATGTCTGTGAGTATAACAGAACTTATTTGGCAGGCGAAACACAGAGGACAAACCATCCAGGGGAAAAAGGTCAATTTCTTCAATTTTATTGATTATTTACGTTGAAAAATACGTCAAGTTATATTACAAAAGTAGTTTGAAATGTTAGGACAATGCTTACAGGTAACTCTTGCGATATTTTGTAGTCATGTTGCAAGTTGGAACCGGTGTTTTTCTGGATCAAGCGCGCCAAATAAATGGAAATTTTGGATATATATCGATGGAATTAATCGAACAAAAGGAACATTTGTGATGTTTATGGGACATATTGGAGCCAACAGAAGACGCTTGTCAAAGGTAAGGCAAAAATTTTATTTTTATTTCTATGTTTTGTGTCGCGCCTGCAGGGTTGAAATATGCTTTTCTCTCTTTGTTTACTGGGGTGCTATCCTCAGATAATAGCATTGTTTGCTTTTCGCCGTCCCACATATCCCAGAGAGGTTAAATTAGCTTTAAGTAACACTTCACCAATTTTTACCTCACATTAATTATATCCAGCAACATACCAGTGTCTGCCTATGTGAAAATTTTGAATTTCAATGTTCTGTAGTCATAAAGATAGGTTGTGAGAAAATGACTTTCATTGTTTTAAATAAGCTCTGCAGCATGTTACAGTTAGCTCCTAGCGTCACTTCAGGACACTCATCACATTCTCAGAGGTTCTTCTAAAATCACAACAGCCTGATCATATACATTTTGACATTCAATGCCATTTAATTGTGTTTCACCCCGAAGCCGCGGCTGCTAACAACCTGCTCACACAACAGGGTGATGGACAGTGTGTGTGTGTGTGTGTGTGTGTGTGTGTGTGTGTGTGTGTGTGTGTGTGTGTGTGTGTGTGTGTGTGTGTGTGTGTGTGTGTGTGTGTGTGTGTGTGTGTGTGTGTGTGTGTGTGTGTGTGTGTGTGTGTGTGTGTGTGTGTGTGTGTGTGTGTGTGTGTGTGTGTGTGTGTGTGTGTGTGTGTGTGTGTGTGTGTGTGTGTGTGTGTGTGTGAGAAACAGAGAGAAAGCTCAGTAGCTCTCTAGTAAATCAACAAAATTACAAGAAGCCTTCATGAGCCTTCAGAGGGCTGAAATATGAATAGTTAGTCCCTGTCCAACTGAAGCACTGGTTGAGAACACATTCATAACAGGATACTTATAGTACATATACTCGTCTTCTACTGCATCTACACAGATGTAGGATCTTCATTTGAGAAGTCTTTAGTTGCTGACAATTGTTCTGCACAACAGGAAACACAAAATGTAGTCTATTCAAGGCACCTAAAAAGTTAGTAATTTACACTTTAAAATGTCAGACTTGATTTTGCCGAATGAAAAATGTATCAACCCCTACAAAAAATGGCCATTATTCTAATCCACATAATAATTCACATTTCTTGTTGATGCAGGATTATTTTCCTGCTGTAGCAAACTGGCAAAATGTAAGATCCTACATATGTGTGTAGAAGTGAATGGGAAGTTGAAATGTGAAACATGTTGAATTGGTATTACAGTTAAGTGTTCCCATGCTTTACCTATGCCATGCACTAAAACAGAACCCTACGATGGCGTTTGAAAGAGCATGCAAACATCTCTGCATCAATGTTCAATGCAATTCAACGTCCTGCGTCTCTACTTCTAAGTCAGGAAACACAAGTTGTCCGTCAAGAATGTTACTGAGATAATTCAGGGATTGACATTTTTTGGAACTTCTTTAATTTCTCAGCTCAGCCCCCCACCTCAAACCCCCTTCTCTCTGTGGTGGAAAATATCTTTCAGGGACAATATTTCCATTGGCCCAAAACTGTTCTCCTCATCCCCTGCTTAATACGGTTCATGTACACACATTATCTTGTATAGCCAGAACTACCTCTGAGGTAAAGAGTCAAGAGCACGGATGCACACATACACACACACAGAGAGGCACGGATGCACACATACACAGGCACGCACACAGAGAGAGGCACGGATGCACATACACACGCACACAGAGAGGCACGGATGCACACATACACACGCACACAGAGAGGCACGGATGCACACATAGCACACGCACACAGAGAGGCACGGATGCACACACGCACACGCACACAGAGAGGCACGGATGCACACATACACACGCACACAGAGAGGCACGGATGATGCACAGGAGACACGGATGCACACATACACACGCACACAGAGGCAATGCACACATGCACACACACGCACACAGAGAGGCACGATGGCACACATACACACGCACACAGAGAGGCACGGATTGCACACATACACACACACACAGAGAGGCACGGATGCACACATACACACGCACACAGAGAGGCACGGGATGCACACATACACACGCACACAGAGAGGCACGGTGGCACACATACACATGCACACAGAGACGCACGGATGCACACATACACACGCACACAGAGAGGCACGGATGCACACATACACACGCACACAGAGAGGCACGGCTGCACACATACACACGCACACAGAGAGGCACGGATGCACACATACACACGCACACAGAGAGGCACGGATGCACACATACACACGCACACAGAGAGGCACGGATGATGAACACATACACACACACACACAGAGAGGCACGGATGAACATACACACACACACAGAGGCACGGATGCACACATACACACGCACAGAGAGAGCAGGATGCACACATACACACGCACACAGAGGCACGGATGCACACATACACACACACACACAGAGAGGCACGGCTGCACACATACACACACAGAGAGGCACGGCACACATACACACGCACACAGATAGGCACGGATGCACACATACACACGCACACAGAGAGGCACGGATGCACACATACACACTCACACAGAGACGCACGGATGCACACATACACACGCACACAGAGAGGCACGGCTGCACACATACACACGCACACAGAGAGGCACGGATGCACACATACACACGCACACAGAGAGGCACGGATGCACACATACACACGCACACAGAGAGGCACGGATGCACACATACACACTCACACAGAGAGGCACGGATGCACACATACACACGCACACAGAGAGGCACGGATGCACACATACACACGCTCACAGAGACGCACGGATGCACACATACACACACACACACACACAGAGACGCACAGATGCACACATACACACGCACACAGAGAGGCACGGATGCACACAGAGAGGCACGGATGCACACATACACACGCACACAGAGAGGCACGGATGCACACAGAGAGGCACGGATGCACACATACACACGCACACAGAGACGCACGGATGCACACAGAGAGGCACGGATGCACACATACACACGCACACAGAGAGGCACGGATGCACACATACACACACACACAGAGACGCACGGATGCACACAGAGAGGCACGGACGCACACAGAGAGGCACGGACGCACACATACACACGCACACAGAGACGCACGGATGCACACAGAGAGGCACGGATGCACACATACACACTCACACAGAGAGGCACGGATGCACACATACACACGCACACAGAGAGGCACGGATGCACACATACACACGCACACAGAGAGGTACGGATGCACACATACACACGCACACAGAGACGCACGGATGCACACATACACACGCACACAGAGAGGCACGGATGCACACATACACACACACACACACAGAGAGGCACGGATGCACACATACACACGCACACAGAGAGGCACGGATGCACACATACACATACACACACACACACAGAGAGGCACAGATGCACACATACACACACACTCCAGTGGAGACTGCCGAGGGGAGAACGGCTCATAATAATGTCTGGAAGAGAGCAGATGGAATGGCACCAAACACCTGGAAACCATGTGTTGAATGTATGTTATACCGATCCACTGATTCCGCCCCAGTCATCACCCCGTTCTCCCAAATTAAGGTGCCACCAACCTCCTGTGATGCATGCTTTAAGCCGGCAACACTGTCTGTGGAGAGTAAAAGCTTTTCTCCAACTTCCTCCTCTGATACTGAAACAACCTATTGGAAGTTCAGCTAAAAGGGAAGATTGTGTTTGAAGGTCGTTTTCAAGCTGCCCCACAGACCGGGCAAGCAGAAGGCCACTGACTAACTAAAGATACAGGATTTCAATGGAATTTCCACTCCTTTCTGTCATTATCCTCTAAAAACTGACTTTGGCCTTGGCTTGATTGGCAGGGTAGATGGCTGATTTTATAGGTGATGTCCCAAATGGACCCCTGTCCCCGATACAGTATAGTGCACTACTTTTGACCAGGGTCTATAGAGCTCTGGTCAAAAGTAGTGCAATATATAGGGAATAGGGTGCCATTTGGGACACACATACAATGACTTTCCACAGTGGTTTCCTAGTTTCTCTCATTTGGAAACAGACTGTAGCAGAGGTAAAGGAACGTTAGCAAGCTTTCCCTTGCCGGTAACAAGGGTTCAATTTTTCACACACGTAGGCACACAGCATGAGAAACATGAAAGCACATACACATGTTTTCACGCACATACACATGTTTTCACGCACATACACATGTTTTCACGCACATACACATGTTTTCACGCACATACACATGTTTTCACGCACATACACATGTTTTCACGCACATACACATGTTTTCACGCACATACACATGTTTTCACGCACATACACATGTTTTCACGCACATACACATGTTTTCACGCACATACACATGTTTTCACGCACATACACATGTTTTCACGCACATACACATGTTTTCACGCACATACACATGTTTTCACGCACATACACATGTTTTCACGCACATACACATGTTTTCACGCACATACACATGTTTTCACGCACATACACATGTTTTCACGCACATACACACTCTCCCTCTCTCTGTCACACACACATGCATGCATGTAGCCACGCACAAGCACACACACCAAACATCTCACCCCTCTCGCACATACGCAGACACACACACACCTTGACCGGCTCCACTTATTCGACACCCAGCAACCATCACTCATCCGGCAGATCCAAACATTTGATCAGAGGCTGGTTCCTACGAGGCCTGGTGTGGCTGCAGGCTTTAGCAGGCTAATTCCCCTGCTGCCAATTTGTGGGACACTAATTGTGAAGCCAGGGAAGGGAACGTAAACGGGAGGTTATGAGAAATAGGAGGCTGGCTTCGTAAATCATCCGTCAAAGCAGAGAGGCTGCATTCAAAATGCCCAGAGGTAACACTGTGATTCATCAGGACTCGCTGCTGTTTATTGAAGGGTTTGGCAACGATGTGCAACTGTTTCGCGTGTGTTTGATAACGAACGCATCTCCGTTTTGGGAAAATAGACTGGTTGATGATCTTAACAACACACACAAACATTAGTTGCTTATCCTCTCGGACAACGGTTATCATTATTACTTTTTTTAACCTTTATTTAACTAGGCAAGTCAGTTAAGAACATATTCTTATAATGACGGCCTAGGAACAGTGGGCTAACTGCCTTGTTCAGTGGCAGAACGACAGATTTATAACTTGTCAGCTCTGGGGTTCGATCTTGAAACATTTCGGTTACTAGTCCAATGCTCTAACTACATGCCGCCCAATGAGAAACAAATGAGTATTTATGTTTTTATCATGTTATCTACAGCAAGAGGTTAAATACCGCTGGGTGTTATCTACAGCAGGGTGTTATCTACCGCGGGCCGTTATTATCTACAGCAGGGTGTTATCTACAGCAGGGTGTTATCTACCGCGGGCCGTTATTATCTACAGCAGGGTGTTATCTACAGCAGGGCGTTATTTACCGCAGGGTGTTATCTACCGCAGGGTGTTATCTACAGCAGGGTGTTATCTACCACGGGCCGTTATTATCTACAGCAGGGTGTTATCTACAGCAGGATGTTATCTACAGCAGGGCGTTATTTACCGCAGGGTGTTATCTACCGCAGGGTGTTATCTACAGCAGGGTGTTATCTACCACGGGCCGTTATTATCTACAGCAGGGTGTTATCTGGCAGATTATTATCTACAGCAAAAATTGTTATCTACAGCAGGGTGTTATCTACACCAGGGTGTTACCTACAGCAGAGTTTATCTACAGCTCAGGGTGTTATCTACAGCAGGGTGTTATCTGTGAGGTGTTAACCTACAGCAGGGTGTTATCTACAGCAGGGTGTTATCTACAGCAGGGTATCTACAGCAGGGTATTATCTACACCAGGGTGTTACCTACAGCAGGAGTGTTATCTACAGCAGGGTGTTATCTGCGGGTGTTATCTACAGCAGGGTGTTAACCTACAGCAGGGTGTTATCTACAGCAGGGTGTTATCTACAGCAGGGTGTTATCTACAGCAGGGTGTTATCTACACCAGGGTGTTACCTACAGCAGGGTGTTATCTACAGCAGGGTGTTATCTACCGCAGGGTGTTATCTACAGCAGGGTGTTAACCTACAGCAGGGTGTTATCTACAGCAGGGTGTTATCTACAGCAGGGTGCTATCTCCAGCAGGATGCTATCTACAGCAGGGTGTTACCTAGAGCAGGGTGTTACCTAGAGCAGGGTGTTATCTACAGCAGGGTGATATCTACAGCAGGGTGTTATCTACAGCAGGGTGTTATCTACAGCAGGGTGTTAACCTACAGCAGGGTGTTATCTACAGCAGGGTGTTATCTACAGCAGGGTGTTATCTACAGCAGGGTGCTATCTCCAGCAGGATGCTATCTACAGCAGGGTGTTACCTAGAGCAGGGTGTTACCTAGAGCAGGGTGTTATCTACAGCAGGGTGATATCTACAGCAGGGTGTTATCTACAGCAGGGTGTTATCTACAGCAGGGTGTTATCTACCGCAGGGCGTTATTTACCACGGGCAGTTATTATCTACAGCAGGGTGTTATCTACAGCAGGGTGTTAGATACTGCAGGAGTTTAGATACTGCAGGGGGTTATCTACAGCAGGGTGTTATCTACTGCATGGTGTTATCTACAGCAGGGTGTTATCTACTGCAGGAGTTTAGATACTGCATGGTGTTATCTACAGCAGGGTGTTATCTACAGCAGGGTGTTATCTATTGCAGGGTGTTATCTACTGCAGGAGTTTAGATACAGCAGGGTGCTATCTACAGCAGGGTGATATCTACTGCAGGGTGTTTAGATACTGCAGGAGTTTAGATACAGCAGGGCGTTATCTACAGCAGGGTGTTATCTACAGTAGGGTGTCATCTACAGCAGGGTGATATCTACAGCAGGGTGTTAACCTAGAGCAGGGTGATATCTACAGCAGGGTGTTATCTACAGCAGGGTGTTATCTACAGCAGGATGTTATCTACAGCAGGGTGTTATCTACAGCAGGGTGATATCTACAGCAGGGTGTTATCTACAGCAGGGTGATATCTACAGCAGGGTGTTATCTACAGCAGGGTGTTATCTACAGCAGGGTGTTATCTACAGCAGGGCGTTATCTACAGCAGGGCGTTGTCTACAGCAGGGTGATATCTACAGCAGGGTGTTATCTACAGCAGGGTGTTATCTACAGCAGGGTGATATCTACAGCAGGGTGTTATCTACAGCAGGGCGTTATCTACAGCAGGGCGTTATCTACAGCAGGGTGTTATCTACAGCAGGGTGATATCTACAGCAGGGTGATATCTACAGCAGGGTGTTATCTACAGCAGGGTGTTATCTACAGCAGGGCGTTATCTACAGCAGGGTGTTATCTACAGCAGGGTGTTATCTACAGCAGGGTGATATTTACAGCAGGGTGATATTTACAGCAGGGTGATATCTACAGCAGGGTGATATCTACAGCAGGGTGATATCTACAGCAGGGCGTTATCTACAGCAGGGCGTTATCTACAGCAGGGTGTTATCTACAGCAGGGTGATATCTACAGCAGGGTGTTATCTACAGCAGGGTGTTATCTACAGCAGGGTGTTATCTACAGCAGGGTGTTATCTACAGCAGGGTGTTATCTACAGCAGGGCGTTATCTACAGCAGGGTGTTATCTACAGCAGGGTGTTATCTACAGCAGGGTGTTATCTACAGCAGGGTGTTATCTACAGCAGGGCGTTATCTACAGCAGGGTGTTATCTACAAGAGGTTGCTGCTTTGATGTAATACTACTCTTATCCCTCAGCTAGGGAGGAAATGGTGTCCAAACGCCTCTTAATCTCATTACAGATATTAATATTTTACTGGAAGTCATGAGCTTCATTCAAAATGACACCTTAATCCTGTGTTGTCCACTACTTCTGACTAGGGACTATAGGCCTCTATTCAGAAGTAGTATACTATATACTGTAGAGAATAGGGTGTCATTTGGGACATAACCAACATGTTAACGAGACTGAAACTGATCGTCTGGGATTCACTCAATCAATAGTACCTCCCACTGCCTGTCCATCCCTGTGTGGCATTTGGTGGCAACGGTGGGATTAAGTGATGATTTGAATAATAAGAGCTTAGAAGACAGTTATGTAACAATAATAACATACCTGAATTTATTTTGTAGTATAACTTCTTTTCGGTCAGTCAGACCCGTAAATGACTTATTTGGAGAATGATTCTGAAGCCAGATATTCTGAAAAGTTAAAAGCACATCTGCTCTAGTGAATATCATTCTGTAATGTAGGGCTAACCTGGCCCAGGTCGATTAGAGCGTGATCGATAGAGTCCACATCATAGTTTGGCCAAGCGCCATAGAAGCCACACTAGAGCACAGATGTCATTCCATTAAAACAACACAACATGCATTTCCATACAGTCCCATCGCAATCTATCATTTTGTTTCAACCCTCCAACTTAAAGGAGAAGTCCAGGATATTACAACTTGATGATAGTTGAACGTAGGAACCATTTAACATAAAGTTGTTAAAAATCAAGTTGTTAAAATCCTGTTCATCCGCTTTAATGGTCTGATTAGAACACAATCAGTTCTAGAAGATCAATCTTCATTGGCTTCCAGAGTTCTATCACAATCCCCTACAGGTAGGTTTAGTAGTTCTAAACCCGGCTGTAAACCTTCACTTCATCTAATACTGTACCAGAGGAACTATTGCCTGTAATTAAACCACCATTAGCGTCTGCATAAACTACAGGCCATGTGGAATTGTGGCTAGCGGTTAGCTTCAAACACTAAATAGAAATAATGCAATAAAGTTACAAATGTGTGTTTTAAGTTGTTTTGCAGACCAAGCTTTGCAGGCGTGGCTAAACAAATAAAGGAGAAATACATTAAAATAGTTATGTGGATGAAGTTGTTCTCAGTCACTGATCTAAGGTCATTTTTGCATTTTCTCCCTATAATGCTTTGGTACTGGATTTGGGGGTTGGAATCTGATCCTAGATATGTGGTTAAGGGAAACATCTTCTTCAAGGCGGTAAAGGTCATGACCTCGGGAACCTTGGCGGCCATCTTACAATCACAGGAACAGGAAGTAAACAGACTTCCTGTGTGACCCAAGGAAAAACAAAGGTATTTGAATTCTAGGAATTTTCATGTCCACTGAATTCCATGTCATGCAAAGATCATTCAATACCCAATTTTTAACTAACAGTATATTTGACCTCAAACTGTCTCTTAAGTACATACAGGAATTCAAGACTGTGTAAGCATTGTGGATTAATTGGACTAGTAAGTGGGATCCGATTTGTGTGCTTTTACAAATTCTTTGTCTCTCAATGTTTGGGTTTCGGATGACAATGCCCTCTCAAATAGTTACACAATGATAATTATGACGGATAGCATATAATGTATGCCATATTTCACATGGCTCTCAAAGTACTTTGTGAGTAACTCACCTCATCCACTACACAAACTTACATTAAGGTTACTACCAGTGGAGGCTACTGAGGGGAGGACGGCTCATAATAATGGCTGGAACGGAAGTTGGAAGGTTATCAAACACATAGAAACCATGTGTTTGATACCATTCCACTGATTCCGCTCCGGCCATTACCACAAACCCGTCCTCCCCAATTAAGGTGCCACCAACCTCCTGTGGTTACTACATTAACTACTACTGAGTAACTCGACTAATTCAATACCAAAACCTACAATAAACGACATGCTCCGGTACTTTGACTAAGAAAGCATTTTTAAACCTCCCGCTTCGGGCTGAACGTGTCCATTTCAATGTCTAGTTAATACATGCAAAATCTATGAACATAATTACTGTCTCACCTCAATTAGCCATGAAATCACTAGTCTGAAAATGACTGGCTGTGTTTCAAACACATAAAAGACACCCTCCTCACCTTACCCTTGCCTTATGCCCTTGGGGGAAGGTTATTACATTAACTACTACTGAGTAACTCAGCTCATCCACTACACAAACCTACATTAAGGTTATTACATTAACTACTACTGAGTAACTCAGCTCATCCACTACACAAACCTACAATAAGGTTACTACATTAACTACTACTGAGTAACTCACCTCATCCACTACACAAACCTACATTAAGGTTACTACATTAACTACTACTGAGTAACTCACCTTATCCACTACACAAACCTACATTAAGGTTACTACATTAACTACTACTGAGTAACTCACCTCATCCACTACACAAACCTACATTCAGGTTACTACATTAACTACTACTGAGTAACTCACCTCATCCACTACACAAACCTACATTAAGGTTACTACATTAACTACTACTGAGTAACTCACCTCATCCACTACACAAACCTACATTAAGGTTACTACATTAACTACTACTGAGTAACTCACCTCATCCACTACACAAACCTACATTAAGGTTACTACATTAACTACTACTGAGTAACTCACCTCATCCACTACACAAACCTACATTAAGGTTACTACATTAACTACTACTGAGTAACTCACCTCATCCACTACACAAACCTACATTAAGGTTACTACATTAACTACTACTGAGTAACTCACCTCAAACACTACACAAACCTACATT
>NW_025749278.1:0-26082 GCF_021184085.1 Oncorhynchus gorbuscha
GGAGGCTATATACAGGGGATAGTGTCAGTGTGGAGGATATATACAGGGGGATAGTGTCAGTGTGGAGGCTATATACAGGGGATAGTGTCAGTGTGGAGGAAGGCTATATACAGAGGATAGTGTCAGTGTGGAGGCTATATACAGGGGATAGTGTCAGTGTGGAGGCTCTATACAGGGGATAGTGTCAGTGTGGAGGCTATATACAGAGGGGTAGTGTCAGTGTGGAGGCTATATACAGAGGGATAGTGTCAGTGTGGAGGCTATATACAGAGGGTAGTGTCAGTGTGGGAGGCTATATACAGAGGGTAGTGTCAGTGTGGAGGCTATATACAGAGGGTAGTGTCAGTGTGGAGGCTCATATACAGAGGAGTAGTGTCAGTGTGGAGGCTATATACAGAGGGTAGTGTCAGTGTGGAGGCTATATACAGAGGGTAGTGTCAGTGTGGAGGCTATATACAGAGGGTAGTGTCAGTGTGGAGGCTATATACAGAGGGTAGTGTCAGTGTGGAGGCTCTATACAGGGGATAGTGTCAGTGTGGAGGCTATATACAGAGGGTAGTGTCAGTGTGGAGGCTATATACAGAGGGTAGTGTCAGTGTGGAGGCTATATACAGAGGGTAGTGTCAGTGTGGAGGCTCTATACAGAGGATAGTGTCAGTGTGGAGGCTATATACAGAGGGTAGTGTCAGTGTGGAGGCTCTATACAGAGGGTAGTGTCAGTGTGGAGGCTATATACAGAGGGTAGTGTCAGTGTGGAGGCTATATACAGAGGGTAGTGTCAGTGTGGAGGCTATATACAGAGGGTAGTGTCAGTGTGGAGGCTATATACAGAGGGTAGTGTCAGTGTGGAGGCTATATACAGAGGGTAGTGTCAGTGTGGAGGCTATATACAGAGGGTAGTGTCAGTGTGGAGGCTATATACAGAGGATAGTGTCAGAGTGGAGGCTCTATACAGGGGATAGTGTCAGTGTGGAGGCTATATACAGAGGGTAGTGTCAGTGTGGAGGCTATATACAGAGGGTAGTGTCAGTGTGGAGGCTATATACAGAGGGTAGTGTCAGTGTGGAGGCTATATACAGAGGGTAGTGTCAGTGTGGAGGCTCTATACAGGGGATAGTGTCAGTGTGGAGGCTATATACAGAGGGTAGTGTCAGTGTGGAGGCTATATACAGAGGGATAGTGTCAGTGTGGAGGCTCTATACAGGGGATAGTGTCAGTGTGGAGGCTATATACAGGGGATAGTGTCAGTGTGGAGGCTATATACAGAGGATAGTGTCAGTGTGGAGGCTATATACAGAGGATAGTGTCAGTGTGGAGGCTCTATACAGGGGATAGTGTCAGTGTGGAGGCTATATACAGGGGATAGTGTCAGTGTGGAGGCTATATACAGGGAAGCTATATACAGGGGATAGTGTCAGTGTGGAGGCTATATACAGGGGATAGTGTCAGTGTGGAGGCTATATACAGGGGATAGTGTCAGTGTGGAGGCTATATACAGAGGGATAGTGTCAGTGTGGAGGCTATATACAGAGGGATAGTGTCAGTGTGGAGGCTATATACAGAGGATAGTGTCAGTGTGGAGGCTATATACAGAGGATAGTGTCAGTGTGGAGGCTATATACAGAGGGTAGTGTCAGTGTGGAGGCTCTATACAGGGGATAGTGTCAGTGTGGAGGCTATATACAGAGGGTAGTGTCAGTGTGGAGGCTATATACAGAGGGGTAGTGTCAGTGTGGAGGCTATATACAGAGGGTAGTGTCAGTGTGGAGGCTATATACAGAGGGTAGTGTCAGTGTGGAGGCTATATACAGGGGATAGTGTCAGTGTGGAGGCTATATACAGAGGGATAGTGTCAGTGTGGAGGCTATATACAGAGGGATAGTGTCAGTGTGGAGGCTATATACAGGGGATAGTGTCAGTGTGGAGGCTATATACAGAGGGATAGTGTCAGTGTGGAGGCTATATACAGAGGATAGTGTCAGTGTGGAGGCTATATACAGAGGGATAGTGTCAGTGTGGAGGATATATACAGGATAGTGTCAGTGTGGAGGCTATATACAGGGGATAGTGTCAGTGTGGAGGATATATACAGGGGGAAGCTATATACAGGGGATAGTGTCAGTGTGGAGGCTATATACAGGATAGTGTCAGTGTGGAAGCTCTATACAGGGGATAGTGTGTCAGTGTGGAGGCTATATACAGAGGGTAGTGTCAGTGTGGAGGCTATACAGAGGGTAGTGTCAGTGTGGAGGCTATACAGAGGGTAGTGTCAGTGTGGAGAGGAAGGCTATATACAGAGGGTAGTGTCAGTGTGGAGGCTATACAGAGAGGTAGTGTCAGTGTGGAGGCTCTATACAGGGATAGTGTCAGTGTGGGAGGCTATACAGAGGGTAGTGTCAGTGTGGAGGCTATATACAGAGGGTAGTGTCGGTGTGGAGGCTATACAGAGGGTAGTGTCAGTGTGGGAGGCTATATACAGAGGGGTAGTGTCAGTGGGAGGCTCTATACAGAGGGTAGTGTCAGTGTGGAGGCTATATACAGGGGTAGTGTCAGTGTGGAGGCTATATACAGAGGGTAGTGTCAGTGTGGAGGCTCTATACAGAGGGTAGTGTCAGTGTGGAGGCTATATACAGAGGGTAGTGTCAGTGTGGAGGCTATATACAGAGGGTAGTGTCAGTGTGGGAGGCTCTATACAGGGGATAGTGTCAGTGTGGAGGCTCTATACAGGGGATAGTGTCCCAGTGTGGAGGCTATATACAGGAGGGTAGAGGGCTCTATACAGGGATGTGTCAGTGTGGGAGGCTATATACAGGGATAGTACAGTGGGGATACAGAGGGTAGTGTCAGTGTGGAGGCTATATACAGAGGGTAGTGTCAGTGAGGTACAGGGATAGCCGGGTGTGGGAGGCTCAGTGTGATACAGGGGATAGTGAGTGTGGGAGGCTATATACAGAGGGTGTCCAGTGTGGAGGCTCTATACAGGGATAGTGTCAGTGTGGAGGCTATATACAGAGGGTAGTGTCAGTGTGGAGGCTATATACAGAGGGTAGTGTCAGTGTAGGCTATATACAGAGGGTAGTGTCAGTGTGGAGGCTATATACAGAGGGTAGTGTCAGTGTGGAGGCTATATACAGAGGGTAGTGTCAGTGTGGAGGCTCTATACAGGGGATAGTGTCAGTGTGGAGGCTATATACAGAGGGTAGTGTCAGTGTGGAGGCTATATACAGAGGGTAGTGTCAGTGTGGAGGCTATATACAGAGGGTAGTGTCAGTGTGGAGGCTATATACAGAGGGTAGTGTCAGTGTGGAGGCTCTATACAGGGGATAGTGTCAGTGTGGAGGCTATATACAGAGGGTAGTGTCAGTGTGGAGGCTATATACAGAGGGTAGTGTCAGTGTGGAGGCTCTATACAGGGGATAGTGTCAGTGTGGGAGGCTATATACAGGGGATAGTGTCAGTGTGGAGGCTATATACAGAGGGTAGTGTCAGTGTGGAGGCTATATACAGAGGGTAGTGTCAGTGTGGAGGCTCTATACAGGGGATAGTGTCAGTGTGGAGGCTATATACAGAGGGTAGTGTCAGTGTGGAGGCTATATACAGGGGATAGTGTCAGTGTGGAGGCTATATACAGAGGTAGTGTCAGTGTGGAGGCTATATACAGAGGGTAGTGTCAGTGTGGAGGCTATATACAGAGGGTAGTGTCAGTGTGGAGGCTATATACAGAGGGTAGTGTCAGTGTGGAGGCTATATACAGAGGGTAGTGTCAGTGTGGAGGCTATATACAGAGGGTAGTGTCAGTGTGGAGGCTATATACAGAGGGTAGTGTCAGTGTGGAGGCTATATACAGAGGGTAGTGTCAGTGTGGGAGGCTCTATACAGGGGGTAGTGTCAGTGTGGAGGCTCTATACAGAGGGTAGTGTCAGTGTGGAGGCTATATACAGAGGGTAGTGTCAGTGTGGAGGCTATATACAGAGGGGTAGTGTCAGTGTGGAGGCTCTATTACAGAGGGTAGTGTCAGTGGAGGCTATATACAGAGGGTAGTGTCAGTGTGGAGGCTCTATACAGAGGGTAGTGTCAGTGTGGAGGCTATATACAGAGGGTAGTGTCAGTGTGGAGGCTATATACAGAGGGTAGTGTCAGTGTGGGAGGCTATATACAGGGATAGTGTCAGTGTGGAGGCTATATACAGAGGGGTAGTGTCCAGTGTGGAGGCTATATACAGAGGGTAGTGTCAGTGTGGGAGGCTCTATACAGGGATAGTGTCAGTGTGGAGGCTATACAGAGGGTAGTGTCAGTGTGGAGGCTATATACAGGGATAGTGTCAGTGTGGAGGCTATATACAGAGGGTAGTGTCAGTGTGGAGGCTATATACAGAGGGTAGTGTCAGTGGGAGGCTATATACAGAGGGTAGTGTCAGTGTGGAGGCTATATACAGAGGGTAGTGTCAGTGTGGGAGGCTATATACAGAGGGTAGTGTCAGTGTGGAGGCTATATACAGAGGGTAGTGTCAGTGTGGAGGCTATATACAGAGGGTAGTGTCAGTGTGGAGGCTATATACAGAGGGTAGTGTCAGTGTGGAGGCTATATACAGAGGGTAGTGTCAGTGGAGGCTCTATACAGGGGTAGTGTCAGTGTGGAGGCTCTATACAGAGGGTAGTGTCAGTGTGGAGGCTATATACAGAGGGTAGTGTCAGTGTGGAGGCTATATACAGAGGGTAGTGTCAGTGTGGAGGCTCTATACAGAGGGTAGTGTCAGTGTGGAGGCTATATACAGAGGGTAGTGTCAGTGTGGAGGCTCTATACAGAGGGTAGTGTCAGTGTGGAGGCTATATACAGAGGGTAGTGTCAGTGTGGAGGCTATATACAGAGGGTAGTGTCAGTGTGGAGGCTATATACAGGGATAGTGTCAGTGTGGAGGCTATATACAGAGGGTAGTGTCAGTGTGGAGGCTATATACAGAGGGTAGTGTCAGTGTGGAGGCTATATACAGAGGGTAGTGTCAGTGTGGAGGCTATATACAGAGGGTAGTGTCAGTGTGGGGTACAGGTTAGTTGAGGTAGTTTCTACATATAGGTAGAGATATGCAGAGATAATAAGCAGCGAGAAGCAGCAGTGTAAAAACAAAGGGGGTGGGTCAATGGAAATGGTCTGGGTGGCCATGATTAACTGTTCAGCAGTCTTATGTCTTGGGATAAAGCTGTTAATAAGGAGTCTTTTGGACCTAGACTTGGCTCTTCCGATACCGCTTGCCGTGCGGTAACCTGTGCCCCGCACGTTGACTCTGTACTGGTACCCCTGTATATAGCCTAACTATTGTTATTTTACTGCTGCTCTTTAATTGTTTGTTACTTTAAAAAAAAAAAAATTAATTAATTAAAACTGCATTGTTGGGTAAGGGCATGTAAAGTAAACATTTCACTGTATTCATCGCGCGTGTCAATTATAAAGAAAAAATATTTGATTTGTCTGCTCACTCTACCATAAAGGCCTAATTGGTGGAGTACTGAAGAGATGGTTGTCCTTCTGGAAGGTTCTCCCGTCTCCACGAGGAATTCTGGAGCTCTGTCAGAGTGACCATTGGGTTCTTGGTCACCTCCCTGACCAAGGCCCTTCTCCCCTGATTGCTCAGTTTGGCCAGGCGGCCAGCTCTAGGAAGGGTGTTGGTGGTTCCAAACGTATTGCATTTAAGAATAATGGAGGCCACTGTGATCTTGAGGACCTTCAATGGTGCAAAAAAAATGTTGGTACCATTCCCCAGATCTGTGCCTCGACACAACCCTGTCTCGGAGCTCTACGGACAATTCCTTCGCCCTCATGGCTTAGTTTTTGCCCTGACATGCACTGTCAACTGCGGGACCTTATATAGACAGGTGTTTGCCTTTCCAAATCATGTCCAATCAATTGAATTTACCACAGGTGGACTCCAATCACGTTGTCGAAACATCTCAAGGATGATCAATGGAAACAGGATGCACCTGAGCTCAGTTTCGAGTCTCATAGCAAAGGGTCTGAATACTGATGTAAATAAAGTATTTCTGTTTTTTTATTTGTAATAAATTTGCCAAAAAGAAATCGAGAAACCTGTTTTCGCTTTGTCATTATGGGGTATATATTGTTGGTAGATTGATGAGGGGGAGAAAAAAAAACTTTTATCCATTTTAGAATACGGCAGAAAGTAACAAAATGTGGAATAAGGGGTCTGAATACTTTCTGAAGGCTCTGTATATGTAGGTGGGGAGAGGCCAGACACCATTTCCACACGTATCTCCAGTCTTATTAGTTATACGTTGGATTTTACAGTGCTTATCCGGAAATATTTTCCTACACATCCTTCTCATTAAATCAAGGTTTAGTCTATGGCTGAAACATTTAATTTGATATTTGAGCGGTTCACAGATAATATGATGTTAATGATTTATCCTTTTAACATGAAATGTGAAATGTGAACCTGGAGAAAGGGTGACTTGGTAAATAAACCAGTTATTTTTGTTAAACATATTTCATGAGACACTGATTGTTGATAGCTACCTCAGCAGTGGAACTGAACCAAGGGGAGGCCTTATACTCCTCCTCATCCTCCTCGTTCTCTCATCCTCCTCCTCCTCGTTCTCTCATCCTCATCCTTGTCCTCCTCCTCCTCATCCTCCTCGTTCTCTCTCATCCTCATCCTTGTCCTCATCCTCCTCATCCTCCTCGCTCTCTCATCCTCATCCTCATCTTCATCCTCATCCCGTCCCTCCCTCCCTCGCTCTCTCATCCTCATCCTCGCCCTCATCCCCGTCCCTCATCCTTCTCCAAAGCTGTCTTAGCAGCAGAAGGTTAGAGGTTATGAATCTTGTCTCTAGATTCTCAGACTCTGTCGCATACCTCTATACTCTTGCCCCCAGACTTAGGACTATTGTCTCAATACTCTAGACTCTATACTTTGTCTCTAGACTCTTGTCTCTATACTCCTGACTTGTTTCTAGACTCTAGGCTCTATACTCTTGTCTCTAGACTTTAGACTATTGTCTCTAGACTCTTGTCTCTATACTCCTGACTTGTTTCTAGACTCTAGGCTCTATACTCTTGTCTCTAGACTATTGTCTCAAGACTCTAGGCTCTATACTCTTGTCTCTAGACTCTAGACTATTGTCTCAAGACTCTAGACTCTAGACTCTATACTCTTGTCTCTAGACTTTACACTCGTGTCTCTAGACTCTTGTCTCTATACTCCTGACTTGTTTCTAGACTCTAGGCTCTATACTCTTGTCTCTAGACTATTGTCTCAAGACTCTAGGCTCTATACTCTTGTCTCTAGACTTTAGACTCGTGTCTCTAGACTCTTGTCTCTATACTCCTGACTCTTGTCTCTAGACTCTAGGCTCTATACTCTTGTCTCTAGACTCCTGACTTGTTTCTAGACTCTAGGCTCTAGACTCTTGTTTCTAGACTCTAGGCTCTAGACTCCTGACTTGTTTCTAGACTCTAGGCTCTAGACTCTTGTTTCTAGACTCTAGGCTCTAGACTCTTGTCTCTAGACTCCTGACTTGTTTCTAGACTCTAGGCTCTAGACTCTTGTTTCTAGACTCTAGGCTCTAGACTCCTGACTTGTTTCTAGACTCTCGGCTCTAGACTATTGTTTCTAGACTCTATACTCTTGTCTCTAGACTTTAGACTCTTGTCTCCTGTCTCTAGAGTCTTGATAAAGTGGTTGTCTCTAGAGTCTTGATAAAGTGTTGGGCCTTTGTGCTGGCTAAGTAGAAATAAATACAGTTGTTTACTTACCATACATCCTCTCTGCAACCCTTAAAATGATACCACAATGACATAATGTAGGGTTATAGCACTGGAAACATCTACTTTATAGGAGTTGTTTTGGAGTTAAATTGAGAAGCCAGGACTTTTCTTCTGATTTATCAGGAGAGAGAGAGCACAGAGCCGGGCTACAGGGTTAATTTGCTGTGATTGTGCAGGTCATTTTCTGCCTGGTTAAACACAAGATCCCTAGATATGTTGTAGAGTGCTCGCTGGTGTTGCTCGACCCGTGCGTGCTGGACGGACATGTGTGTGTTTTTAGGGGAGATTGTGTTGCTATGTTTATTGGAATTACACACATTGCAACTATGTACTTTCCATCTTGAGTATCCAGGGACCGTTTTTCATAAATAGGCTGATTTCATTGTTGTTTTGACTGAGTGAATGAGCTTTGATTGACATGTTGTTTATCAATCATGTCAATGTACTCAGACTACAGACTGGATTTGGAAAGCTAAAATAAAAACAGCAGTTATAATTGTATGTAGTTTTGCCAAACTGATGGTTGTGATAAATGCAGTCCAAGTTTTTTAGTGCTTGTTTTTGACCAATAGTTGCTCTCTGCCAATTCTGATTCAATTGATTCTGTTACTTCAAAACATTAACTCCCTCTTTCTCTCTCCCTCACCCCCTGTCTGTCTCGCTCCCCGCTCCTCCTCTGCTCCCCCTCCCTCCTCTTCTCCCTCTCTCTCTCTCTCTCTCTCTCTGTCTCTCTCCCTCCCCTGTCTCCCTCTCTCCCGCTCCTCTCTCTCTCTCTGTCTCTCTCTGTCTCTGTCTCTCTCTCTCTCTCTCTCTCTCTCTCTCTCTCTCTCTCTCTCTCTGTCTGTCTCTCTCTCCTCTCTCCTCACCCCCTGTCTCCCTCCTCTCTCCTCCCCTCCTCTCGCCCTCTCTCCATCTCTCTCTCCCCTCCCCTCTGCCCTCCCCCTCTCTCCCTCACCCCCTGTCTCCCTCCTCTCCACCCTCTCCCTCTCGCTCTCTCTCTCCATCTCACTCTCTCCCCCTCCCCCCTCTGCCCCTCCCTCTCTCCCCTCACCCCCTGTCTCCCTCTCCCTCTCCTCCCTCTCCTCTCGCTCTCTCCATCTCTCTCTCTCCCCCTCCCCCTCTGCCCCTCCCTCTCTCCCTCACCCCCTGTCTCCCTCCCTCTCCACCCTCTCTCCCTCTCTCTCTCCATCTCACTCTCTCCCCCTCCCCCCTCTGCCCCCTCCCTCTCCTCTCTCTCCATCTCTCTCTCTCCCCTCCCCTCTCCCTCACCCCTGTCTCCCTCCCTCTCCTCCTTCACGCCCTGTCTCTCTCCCCTCTGCCCCTTCCTCTCTGCAGACTTGCGTTTGATGAACAGTTCCAGTGTGTTCTGGGACAGAGGAGGAGTGGAGGTTATCAGTCCCTGCTGCTGGATGAGGACCGTGGCTGGCTCCTGGTAGGGGGTAGAGACCACATCTACCTTCTCCACTCGGACAGCCTGGCTCTTCCAACACGCACGGTACAGACAGCACCTCAGTGAATCTCCCTATCTAGGTGTAAATGTAGAGTTAAGGCCAGCACCATGCCATTACCATGACTCTGTTTTGAATCAGTCTAGGCTCCTTCCCAACTGTGTTCTCTTAGATCGCCACGTTGTCAATTAAACACAGAGTGGGGTATCATAAAGTAATGATGAAAGGTTGTCCCGTATCCATATTTTAAGCCTCACCTGTATCTCCCTCCCTCCCTCCCTCCCTCCTCCTCCCTCCCTCCCTCCCTCCCTCCTCCCTCCCTCCCTCCCTCCCTCCCTCCCTCCCTCCCTCCCTCCCTCCCTCCCTCCCCTCCCTCCTCTCCCCCCTTCCCCTCATCTCCTCCCCCTCTCCCTCCTCTCCCTCCCTCCTCCCTCCCTCCTCTCCTCTCCCTCCTCTCCTTTAGATTTACTGGCCAGCTGTGGAGGAACACGTCGAACACTGCAGATTGGCAGGGGAAGAACCTGTCGGTAAGTAACAAAGATGGATGAGCTTTCCACAATGCTGTTTAGGTGCTCTGAAGATCTGAGTCCTTATTTAGTAGTCCTCTGGCTCAGAGCACGTGATTGGGACGAGGCCAAGGATCCTCACGGTGTATAATTAAAACAAGGCCCGTCTTTTTATTGATGGTCATGTTGTTGTTGTTGTGTATTATGAGACCCAGGGGAGACGCCTGATCCTCTGACATCTCCTTATATATTTACACACAGTAACAACCTGACGAGACAAGAAGTTCTAATCTGACAAGGTTCAATCAATTATTGTTGGTGGATTTCGTCGAAACAATCGGCCCCGAGGCAAAGAGAGCGAACGGGTTAAATGAGGCTGGTGGGTAGAGGAACAGGATTTTTGATGGTCCTCTGTAGCTCAGGTTGGCACTTTCAACGCCACTATCATGGGGTTTGATTCTCGCTGGGGCCACTCTGTCTGTCTGTCTGCACACACTTTTGGATAAAAGCGTCTTCTAAATGGCCTTTATATTTCATGTTAAATCTCTGTTAACTATGACAGTACTGTAGATGTGTGTCATGTATGTTTAATGTAAATCCTAACATTGTTTCAGACTGACTGCGCCAACTACGTGCGTCTCCTTCAGCCCTTCAATAAGACCCATGTGTACGTCTGTGGCACCGGGCCTACCACCCACAATGCACCTACATAGACCTGGGACACAGCACTGAGGTGAGGAAAGGAGAGAGGGGAGGGGAGGGCATGTGTACGTCTGTGGCACCGGGGCCTACCACCCACAATGCACCTACATAGACCTGGGACACAGCACTGAGGTGAGGAAAGGAGAGAGGGGAGGGAGGGCATGTGTACGTCTGTGGCACCGGGGCCTACCACCCACAATGCACCTACATAGACCTGGGACACAGCACTGAGGTGAGGAAAGGAGAGAGGGGAGGGGAGGGCATGTGCACGTCTGTGGCTCCGGGGCCTACCACCCACAATGCACCTACATAGACCTGGGACACAGCACTGAGGTGAGGAAAGGAGAGAGGGGGGATGTGTACGTCTGTGGCACCGGGGCCTACCACCCACAATGCACCTACATAGACCTGGGACACAGCACTGAGGTGAGGAAAGGAGAGAGGGGAGGGGAGGCCATGTGTATGTCTGTGGCTCCGGGGCCTACCACCCACAATGCACCTACATAGACCTGGGACACAGCACTGAGGTGAGGAAAGGAGAGAGGGGAGGGGAGGGCATGTACGTCTGTGGCACCGGGGCCTACCACCCACAATGCACCTACATAGACCTGGGACACAGCACTGAGGTGAGGAAAGGAGAGAGGGGAGGGGAGGGCATGTGTACGTCTGTGGCACCGGGGCCTACCACCCACAATGCACCTACATAGACCTGGGACACAGCAATGAGGTTAGGAAAGGAGAGAGGGGAGGGGATGTGTACGTCTGTGGCACCGGGGCCTACCACCCACAATGCACCTACATAGACCTGGGACACAGCACTGAGGTGAGGAAAGGAGAGAGGGGAGGGGAGGCCATGTGTATGTCTGTGGCTCCGGGGCCTACCACCCACAATGCACCTACATAGACCTGGGACACAGCACTGAGGTGAGGAAAGGAGAGAGGGGAGGGGAGGGCATGTGTATGTCTGTGGCTCCGGGGCCTACCACCCACAATGCACCTACATAGACCTGGGACACAGCACTGAGGTGAGGAAAGGAGAGAGGGGAGGGGATGTGTACATCTGTGGCACCGGGGCCTACCACCCACAATGCACCTACATAGACCTGGGACACAGCACTGAGGTGAGGAAAGGAGAGAGGGGAGGGAGGCCATGTGTATATATAATAATAATAATAATATATGCATTTAGCAGACGCTTTTATCCAAAGCGACTTACAATCATGTGTGCATACATTCTACGTATGGGTGGTCAGGAATCGAACCCACTACCCTGGCGTTACAAGCGCCATGCTCTACGGCCCGGGGCCTACCACCCACAATGCACCACCATAGACCTGGGACACAGCACTGAGGTGAGGAAAGGAGAGAGGGGAGGGGAGGGCATGTGTATGTCTGTGGCTCCGGGGCCTACCACCCACAATGCACCTACATAGACCTGGGACACAGCACTGAGGTGAGGAAAGGAGAGAGGGGAGGGGAGGGCATGTGTATGTCTGTGGCTCCGGGGCCTACCACCCACAATGCGTACAGGGCCTACACCACCCATGTGTACGTCTGTACACGTTTGTTTATTATCTACTTCACTTGCTTTGACAATGTTAACATATGTTTCCCATGTCAATAATCCTAAACTCTCTGTTCCATCTCTCTGACTAAACTCTCTGTTCCATTTCTCTGACTAAACTCTGTTCCATCTCTCTGACTAAACTCTGTTCCATCTCTCTGACTAAACTCTGTTCCATCTCTCTGACTAAACTCTCTGTACCATCTCTCTGACTAAACTCTCTGTTCCATCTCTCTGACTAAACTCTGTTCCATCTCTGACTAAACTCTGTGTTCCATCTCTCTGACTAAACTCTCTGTTCCATCTCTCTGACTAAACTCTGACTAAACTCTCTGTTCCATCTCTCTGACTAAACACTCTGTTCCATCTCTCTGACTAAACTCTCTGTTCCATCTCTCTGACTAAACTCTGTTCCATCTCTGACTAAACTCTGTTCCATCTCTCTGACTAAACTCTCTGTACCATCTCTCTGACTAAACTCTCTGTTCCATCTCTCTGACTAAACTCTGTTCCATCTCTCTGACTAAACTCTGTTCCATCTCTCTGACTAAACTCCTGTTCCATCTCTCTGACTAAACTCTCTGTTCCATCTCTGACTAAACTCTCTGTTCCATCTCTCTGACTAAACTCTCTGTTCCATCTCTCTGACTAAACACTCTGTTCCATCTCTCTGACTAAACTCTAAACTCTCTGTTCCATCTCTCTGACTAAACACTCTGTTCCATCTCTCTGACTAAACTCTGACTAAACTCTCTGTTCCATCTCTCTGACTAAACACTCTGTTCCATCTCTCTAAACTAAACTCTCTGTTCCATCTCTCTGACTAAACACTCTGTTCCATCTCTCTCTAAACTCTCTACCATCTCTCTGACTAAACTCTCTGTTCCATCTCTCTGACTAAACTCTGTTCCATCTCTGACTAAACTCTGACTAAACTCTGTTCCATCTCTCTGACTAAACTCTGACTCTCTGTTCCATCTCTCTGACTAAACTCTCTGTTCCATCTCTCTGACTAAACACTCTGTTCCATCTCTCTGACTAAACACTCTGTTCCATCTCTCTGACTAAACTCTCTGTTCCATCTCTCTGACTAAACTCTCTGTTCCATCTCTCTGACTAAACTCTGTTCCTCTCTGACTAAACTCTCTGTTCCATCTCTCTGACTAAACTCTCTGTTCCATCTCTCTGACTAAACTCTCTGTTCCACTCTGACTAAACACTCTGTTCCATCTCTCTGACTAAACTCTGTTCCATCTCTGACTAAACTCTCTGTACCATCTCTCTGACTAAACTCTGTACCATCTCTCTGACTAAACTCTCTGTTCCATCTGACTCTGACTAAACTCTCTGTTCCATCTCTCTGACTAAACACTCTGTTCCATCTCTCTGACTAAACTCTCTGTACCATCTCTCTGACTAAACTCTCTGTTCCATCTCTCTGACTAAACTCTCTGTACCATCTCTCTGACTAAACTCTGTTCCATCTCTGACTAAACTCTCTGTTCCATCTCTCTGACTAAACTCTCTGTTCCATCTCTCTGACTAAACTCTGACTAAACTCTCTGTTCCATCTCTCATCTCTCTGACTAAACTCTCTGTTCCATCTCTCTGACTAAACACTCTGTTCCATCTCTCTGACTAAACTCTCTGTTCCATCTCTCTGACTAAACACTCTGTTCCATCTCTCTGACTAAACTCTGACTAAACTCTGTTCCATCTAAACTCTGTTTCCACTAAAACTCTGTTCCATCTCTCTGACTAAACTCTGTTCCATCTCTCTGACTAAACTCTCTGTTCCATCTCTCTGACTAAACTCTCTGTTCCATCTCTCTGACTAAACACTCTGTTCCATCTCTCTGACTAAACTCTCTGTTCCATCTCTGACTAAACTGTACCATCTCTGACTAATCTCTCTGTACCTCTCTGATAAACTCTCTGTTCCATCTCTCTGACTAAACACTCTGTTCCATCTCTCTGACTAAACTCTCTGTTCCATCTCTCTGACTAAACTCTCTGTTCCATCTCTCTGACTAAACTCTCTGTACCATCTCTCTGACTAAACTCTCTGTTCCATCTCTCTGACTAAACTCTCTGTTCCATCTCTCTGACTAAACTCTCTGTACCATCTCTCTGACTAAACTCTCTGATCTCTCTGACTAAAACTCTCTGTTCCAACTCTCTGTTCCATCTCTCTGACTAAACTCTCTCTGTTCCATCTCTCTGACTAAACACTCTGTTCCATCTCTCTGACTAAACTCTCTGTTCCATCTCTCTGACTAAACACTCTGTTCCATCTCTCTGACTAAACTCTCTGTTCCATCTCTCTGACTAAACTCTCTGTTCCATCTCTCTGACTAAACTCTCTGTTCCATCTCTCTGACTAAACTCTCTGTTCCATCTCTCTGACTAAACTCTCTGTTCCATCTCTCTGACTAAGCTCTGACTAAACTCTCTGTTCCATCTCTCTGACTAAAACTAAACTCTCTGTTCCATCTCTCTGACTAAAAACTCTGACTAAACTCTCTGTTCCATCTCTCTGACTAAACACTCTGTTCCATCTCTCTGACTAAACTCTGACTAAACTCTCTGTTCCATCTCTCTGACTAAACACTCTGTTCCATCTCTCTGACTAAACTCTCTGTTCCATCTCTCTGACTAAACTCTCTGTTCCATCTCTCTGACTAAACCTCTGTTCCATCTCTCTGACTCTCTGACTAAACTCTCTGTTCCATCTCTCTGACTAAACACTCTGTTCCATCTCTCTGACTAAACACTCTGTTCCATCTCTCTGACTAAACTCTCTGTTCCATCTCTCTGACTAAACTCTCTGTTCCATCTCTCTGACTAAACTCTCTGTACCATCTCTCTGACTAAACTCTCTGTTCCATCTCTCTGACTAAACTCTCTGTTCCATCTCTCTGACTAAACTCTCTGTTCCATCTCTCTGACTAAACTCTCTAAACTCTCATCCTCTCTGACTAAACACTCTGTTCCATCTCTCTGACTAAACTCTCTGTACCATCTCTCTGACTAAACTCTCTGTTCCATCTCTCTGACTAAACTCTCTGTTCCATCTCTCTGACTAAACACTCTGTTCCATCTCTCTGACTAAACACTCTGTTCCATCTCTGACTAAACTCTGACTAAACTCTCTGTTCCATCTCTCTCTGACTAAACACTCTGTTCCATCTCTCTGACTAAACTCTCTGTACCCATCTCTCTGACTAAACTCTCTGTTCCATCTCTCTGACTAAACTCTCTGTTCCATCTCTCTGACTAAACTCTGACTAAACTCTGTTCCATCTCTCTGACTAAACACTCTGTTCCATCTCTCTGACTAAACTCTCTGTACCATCTCTCTGACTAAACTCTCTCTGTTCCATCTCTCTGACTAAACACTCTGTTCCATCTCTCTGACTAAACTCTCTGTTCCACCTCTCTGACTAAACTCTGACTAAACTCTCTATTCCATCTCTGACTAAACTCTCTGTTCCATCTCTCTGACTAAACTCTCTGTTCCATCTCTCTGACTAAACTCTCTGTTCCATCTCTGACTAAACTCTGACTAAACACTCTGTTCCATCTCTCCGACTAAACGCTCTGTTCCAGTAGAGGAGGTTAATGCTATTGCAGAGATGAAATTATTACATTGTGGTGGTTGAGATGGTTCTCTGTAGTAGAGGAGGCTAATGCTATTGTGGATGTGACATCATTCTCTGCACCCGATCCACATATCAAATCAAATCAAATGTTATTGGTCACAAACACGTGTTTAGCAGATGTTATTGCGGGTGTCTCAAAATGCTTGTGTTTCTCTCTCTAACAGTGCAGTAATATCTAACAGTTTCACAACAATGCAAACAAATCTAAAGGAATGGAATTAATAAGGAATATGAATATATGGACCAGCAATGTCAGAGCGGCATAGACCAAGAGCAGTAGAATAGAATGCAGTATGAGATAAGTAATGCAAAATATGTTAACATTATTAAAGTGACTAGTGTTCCACAGCGGTGCAGTTGCAGTACCAGGCGGTGATACAGCCCGGCTGGATGCTCAATTGTGCATCTGTAAAATTCTGTGAGGGTTTTAGGTCCCAAACCAAATTTGGGTCGCTGTTGCACCTTCATCACCACACTGTCTGTGTGGGTGAACCATTTCAGTGTGTCCGTGATGTGTACGCCGAGGATCTTGATTCTTTCTACCTTATCCACTGTGGTCCCGACTATGTGGATAGGGCTGCTCCCTCTGCTGTTTCCTGAAGTCCACGATCAGCTCCTTAGTTTTGTTGACGTTGGGTGTGAGGTTATTTTCCTGACACCACACTCCAAGGATCCTCACCTCCTCCCGTACGCCGTGTCGCCTTTGTTAGTAATCAGGCCTACTACTGTTGTGTCATCTGCAAACTTAATGATTGAGTTGGAGGTGTGCGTGGCCACGCAGTCATGGGTGAACATGGAGTACAGGAGGGGGCTGAACACGGGCCCTGTGTTGAGGATCAGCAAAGTGGAGGTGTTGTTTTCTACCTTCACCACCTGGGGCGGACCGTTAGAAAGTCCAGGACCCAGTTGCACTGGGCAGGGTTCAGACCCAGGGCCTCAAGCAATGATGAGCTTGGAGGGCACTATGGTGTTGAATATAGTCAATGGACAGCAGTCTTGCATAGGTATTCCTCTTGTCCCGATGGGTTAGGGCAGTGTACAGTGTGATGGCGATTGCATCATCTGTGGATCTATTGGGGTGGTAAGCAAATTGAAGTGGGTCTAGGGTGTCAGGTAAGGTAGAGGTGATATGATCCTGACTAGTCTCTCAAAGCACTTCATGATGACAGAAGTGAGTGCTATGGGGCAATAATCATTTAGTTCAGTTACCTTTGCTTTCTTGGCCACAGGAACTATGGTGGCCATCTTGAAGCATGTGGGGACAGTAGACTGGCATAGGGAGAGTTTGAAAATGTCCATAAACACTCCAGCCAGCTGGTCAAGAGATGCTCTGAGGACGCGAGCTTAAACACTCATAAATGTCTTACTCACGTTGGCCACGGAGAAGGAGAGCCCACAGGCTGCGTGGGAGGCACTGTGTTATCCTCAAAGCGAAGGTGTTTAGTTTGTCTGGAAGCAAGGTGTCCGTGTCCGTGACGTGGCTGGTTTTCCCCTTTGTAGTCCGTGATTGTCTGGAGACCCTGTCACATACGTCTCGTGTCTGAGCGTTAATTATTCTCAAAGGCTACCCGGAACATATCCCAGTCCCAATCTTGAAGCGTGGATTCCGATTGGTCAGACTAGCATTGAATAGTCCTCAGCATGGGTACTTCCTGTTTGAGTTTCTGCCTATAGGAAGGGGAGGGGCAAAATGGAGTCGTGGTCAGATATGCCGAATGGAGGGCTGGAGGGCTGGGAGGGCATCCCGGAAGTTGGAGTAGCAGTAGTCGAGTGTTTAGCAGCTTGAGAACTACAGTCAATGTGTTGATAGAACTTCTATAGTGTTTTCCTCAAATATTCTTTGTTAAAATCCACTGCTACAACAAATGTGGCCTCAGGATATGCTGTTTCCTGTTTGCATAAAGTCAGTGAAGTTCTTTGAGGGCCGTCATAGTATCGGCTTGAGGGAATATACACAGCTTAGACTATAACTGAAGAGAATTGTCTTGGGAGGTAATACGGTTGGCATTTGATTGTGAGGTATTCTACATCGAGTGAACAAAAGGACTTGAGTTCCTGTATGTTATCACAATCACAGCATGAGTAGTTAATCATGAAATATATCCCCGCCCTTCTTCTTCCCAGAAGATATTTATTCCTGTCTGCTCGATCAAAATGAGAACCCAACTGGCTGTATGATCTCAGACGGTATATCTGAACAATAGAACATAACATGAGTAGAATAGAACTATATCGAATCTCTACGGTTCTCTGTGGGTCTCTAAGGAGCCCGTTGTTCCGTCTGCAGAGCCATGCTGTGGAGTCTGGCCGGGGAAATGTCCCTTTAGTCCACGGGAACCCTTCACCGCCAGGCTCACCGGTAAGTCATATACAAATACAATGTCCCACATACGAAACCCTTGTGATATACAGAACGTTGACAGGGACACGTGCATTTTCAGTATTTGAAGAGAATGACCAGGCTCACCGATAAGTAATATATCCAGCTAATATGGAAAATATTGACATTAAGGAGACCATTTCCTCCACAATGACTTACAGAACTGTTAACGTTGACTGTGACACACAATATTCAATATGTGACCGATGCGGTAATCAAACCCACCCTTCAGCCTCCAGAAATGGTGTGACCAGGAAGGGAGTTAGAGGAAGAACCACATGATTTAGTTCTCACATAGTTTGAAGTGGACGTAAATCCGCCAGACCCCACTACATAAAAACATATGGTTCATAATTAGGGACAACAGAGTTAGTTGCTACCACTGGGAATGAGGTCCTGCTCTGTGCGTTTTTTAGGGAGTTCTATGGTAACTACCTATGTGATTGAATATCCATAAGTATTTGCTGAATTCCATATTCACACAGGCTATATATTATATAAACAATATCCTGTCCAATAAATGTGACAGACATATTTCAGAATAATACATTTTAATATACATGATCTTTTCCAAAGGGTATAGCTGTAAATATATAGTTTCCAAAACAATGAAACCGACCCAAATTACTCTTAGTCTTGTAAACCAGACAGATGCGTTCAACCAAATTGACTCTACCTTGATGAGGGTCTTATGAAGATGTGTATGTATGTATGTATGTATGCATGTATGTATGTATGTCTGTATGTATGTATGTATGTATGTATGTATGTATGTATGTATGTATGTATGTATGTATGTATGTATGTATGTATGTATGTATGTATGTATGTATGTCTGTCTGTCTGTCTGTCTGTCTGTCTGTCTGTCTGTCTGTCTGTCTGTCTGTCTGTCTGTCTGTCTGTCTGTCTGTCTGTCTGTCTGTCTGTCTGTCTGTCTGTCTGTCTGTCTGTCTGTCTGTCTGTCTGTCTGTCTGTCTGTCTGTCTGTCTGTCTGTACAGTATGTCTGTCTGTCTGTCTGTCTGTCTGTCTGTCTGTCTGTCTGTCTGTCTGTCTGTCTGTCTGTCTGTCTGTCTGTCTGTCTGTCTGTCTGTCTGTCTGTCTGTCTGTCTGTCTGTCTGTCTGTCTCTGTCTGTCTGTCTGTCTGTCTGTCTGTCTGTCTGTCTGTCTGTCTGTCTGTCTGTATGTATGTATGTATGTATGTATGTATGTATGTATGTATGTATGTATGTATGTATGTATGTATGTATGTATGTATGTATGTATGTTTTAAGCCAAACCCCATCCCAATCTCACCCCTAGATGGAGATTTGTATGCGGGGACGTCGGTGGATTTTATGGGTACCAAACGCAGCTATATTCCGTACCTCTGTGCACAGCAGCAACCACCGCTATATACGCACTAGGCCTACCAGGACCACTGGCTCAATGGTGAGACGCAGAGGACTGAAGAGACAGAAAACAAAAAAATGTCTCTATGGCAGTTGTCAAAGATTTCCTAATTATACGTACTCAGCTAGGTCGTAGGCACAAGCCTCAACCGTTATAATTATAAGTACTCAGCTAGATTGTAGGCACAAGCCTCAACTGTTTTCCTTACCTCAGCTAATTCGGGATTCTTGCCCAATCTTCTCGTCATTTCAGGAGGCAAATCACTCAAGTCATTATTTGACGTTTATGTCTAAGACAAACGTCCAATACTGAAGTGAGTTGATGAGTCCTCATCGTGATATCTTTTGTTTCTCCATGCAGGGCCTTAGTTTGTGGGTTTCTTCTCCATTCAGACACTGATCATGTTCTAGACTGTTCCAAAGGTTCCTACAGATGTAGGATCTTAATTTTAGCCAATTTGTTACAGCAGGAATATAATCCTGCAGCAACAGAAAATATGAGTTATGTGGATTAGAATTAATGGACATTTTTCGTAAGGAAGTCTGAAATGTCAAAGTGGAAATCACAAACTTTAGAATCCTTTTTAACCTCAACTACACTACAAGTTTAAAATATCCTGCAATGCAGGAAAGTTATCCTGTAACAGGGTGATCAAATTAGATCCTACATCTGTATACTGTATTATCCTCCTCACCATATAATTTCCTCCCATGCAGAGCCAGAGTTTGTGGGTTCCTTCTCCATTCCAGACACACAAAGTGTGGACGATGACAGGTTTACTTCTTCTTAAAGGAGACAGCTGTAGAGTCCAGCCAGTGGGACAAGAGGGTTTACAGTAGAGTGGCACGCATCTGCAAGGTAAATAGAATTTGCTACAATATTTTCAAAAGGGCTTGACAGCAGAGCCTACAGTGGCAGGCAGATCCTACAGTAACATCAGATCCCTACAACAACCCAGATCCTACAGTAACACCAGATCATACAAGTAACAGATCCTACAGTAACAGATCCTACAGTAACAGCAGATCCGACAGTAGCAGATCCTGCAATGTAACAGATCCTACAGTAACAGCAGATCCGACAGTAGCAGATCCTACAGTAACAGATCCCTACTGTAACAGCAGATCCTACAGTAACAGCAGATCCTACAGTAACAGCAGATCCTACAGTAACAGATCCTACAGTAACAGATCCTACAGTAACAGCAGATCCGACAGTAGCAGAATCCTACAGTAACCAGATCCTACAGTAACAGATCCTACAGTAACATCAGATCCTACAGTAACATCAGATCCTACAGTAACAGATCCTACAGTAACAGCAGATCCTACAGTAACAGCAGATCCTACAGTAGCAACAGATCCTACAGTAACAGATCCTACAGTAACAACAGAGCCTACAGTAACAGAGTCTACAGTAACATCCAGAGCCTACAGTGACATCAGAGCCTAAGTAACATCAGATCCTACAGTAACATCAGATCCTACAGTAACGAATCCTACAATAACAACAGATCCTACAGTAACAGATCCTACAGTAACAACAGAGCCTACAGTAACAGAGCCTACAGTAACATCAGAGCCTACAGTAACAGCATATCCTATATTAACAGCAGATCCTACAGTAACATCAGATCCTACAGTAACATCAGATCCTACATTAACATCAGATCCTACAGTAACAGATCCTACAGTAATGCCAGAGATTCTACAGTAACAACCGATCCTACAGTAACAGCAGATCCTACAGTAACAGATCCTACAGTAACATATCCTACAGTAACAGCAGATCCTACAGTAACAGCAGATCCTACAGTAACATCAGATCCTACAGTAACATCAGATCATACAGTAACATCAGATCTTACAGTAACAGCAGATCCTACAGTAACAGATCCTAGAGCCAACAGCAGATCCTACAGTAACATCAGATCCTACAGTAACACCAGGTCCTACAGTAACAGATCCTACAGTAACAGCAGATCCTACAGTAACAGCAGATCATACAGTAACAGAGATTCTACAGTAACATCAGATCCTACCGTAACAGCAGATCCTACAGTAACAGCAGATCCTACAGTAACAGATCCTACAGTAACAGAGATTCTACAGTAACAGCAGATCTATATTAAAAGCAGATCCTATATTAACAGCAGATCCTATAGTAACAGCAGATCCTACAGTAACAGAGATTCTACAGTAACAGCAGATCACACAGTAACACCAGATCTACAGTAACAGCAGATCTACAGTAACATATCCTACAGTAACAGAGATTCTACAGTAACAGCAGATCCTACAGTAACACCAGATCCTACAGTAACAGCAGATCCTACAGTAACAGATCCTACAGTAACAGCAGATCTGACGGTAACATCAGATCCTACAGTAACACCAGATCCTACAGTAACAGCAGATCCTACAGTAACAGATCCTACAGTAACAGAGATTCTACAGTAACAGCAGATCCTATATTAACAGCAGATCCTATATTAACAGCAGATCCTATAGTAACAGCAGATCCTACAGTAACAGAGATTCTACAGTAACATCAGATCCTACAGTAACATCAGATCCTACAGTAACATCAGATTCTACAGTAACAGCAGATCCTACAGTAACATCAGATCCTACAGTCACAGATCCTACAGTAACAGCAGATCCTACAGTAACAGCAGATCCTACAGTGACAGCAGATCCTACAGTCACAGATCCTACAGTAACATCAGATCCTACAGTCACAGATCCTACAGTAACAGCAGATCCTACAGTAACAGCAGATCCTACAGTGACAAATTTGAATGAAATTAGTGAGACTAAAAGTACCTAACTGAGAGATATGTAGGTGTTGGTTTCATGTCCGATCACCTCCTCTGTGTCTCCCGTTAGAATGACGTCGGAGGAAGAGAATCTGATTAATCGTTGGAGTACCTTCCTCAAGGCCCGTCTGGTGTGTTCTGTACCAGGACCTGGGGGACAGGACACACAGTTTGATGAGCTCGGTACTCTTTATCTACACTGCTGAAATGTTTAAAAAAAAATGTTTTTTAATGAACATTTACATTTGTATTATCATGACTTTGATAAGAGGAAATTATTGAATTGTTTGTTTAGTGGTTTTGGTTTTCTGGCTTGCTAACTTTTTCACTTTTGATTGACAGTGTTTTGAGGTACAATGTCCTGGTAAAATGAGTACAGGTCATTCTGCTAGCATGAAAAGGTATTCCTTTTTGTTAATGGTCTCTGACTGTGGTTCATTTCAGAGGATATCTTCATTCTGGAGACCAAAGGCGACCAGAACCCTGTCATCTACGGAGTTTTCTCAACCTCCAGGTGAGTTTGGGCTTTAAACATTTCACAACAAATATTAGTATGCGATTCATATGATTCATTTTTATGACAATAACTGACGACTGATTTAATGACTGGTTTTATTTTAATGTGGAATTGACAGTGTTTTAATTAACTACTTTGCAGATATGATACAAACAGACAATCATAATCTCAGTAAAAACAAAATCTAATTCCTAGTTTATGTTACAAAACTAGCTTTATAAGAGTTTTTAAAAATAGGAGTTCCATGACGTACACTAAGGTTGTTGGCAGAATAGATGGATGTAGTTCAATGCATGATTTTTTATTTTTTATTTATTTATTTTTTTATTTTTTATTTTTATTTTTTTATTTAACCAGGTAGCTAGTTGAGAACACGTTCTCATTTACAACACTGGAGAGCCTGGACCAAGATAAAGCAAAGCAGATGAATATATAATTCACCAATACATTTCTTGGTAGTCCAAAACATATTGCTGTCAGGTGGTAAATCACAGCTGACCTGGTACATTGTTTGTCTTTCACTCTGTCTCCCAGCCAGGTGCAGGAGACTCCTTCCTCCTTCTCTCTTTCTCTCTCCGTCTTGTTCCATTCAGGAGGCACTGTTTATGTTTCAATAACTCAATATTTTGGAGCAGAAATGTACACATGTAAATAAGGCAGGGAATGTCAATCAAACTAGCAAGGTGAACAATCACAAGTCAGTAATAATGTGGCTAGTAGTATAGTGTACGTGTCAAACACAAGGCCCGCGGGCCGAATACAACACACCAGCCAGTCAATAGCTGAGTCATCTACTTTATCAAATTACAGCCTGATGTGCTCCCATCAGTGAATTCAACTATTTTTCGTTTGTCCGGTTTGCTGTGTTCAGCAGAGGGAAAGTGTACAGACACATGCCACAGTCCTAGCTAGGCTACTAAAATGGTGCAGTCTGACTTCGGTTTTTTAACGCTTGAAAATTAATAACCAAAAAACTAAACCTGCAACGACACACCAGGCAAAGGAGGAACATGTAGGCCTATCACAGCAACATTAGAGAAGTAGCCTTGGCTGGCTACTCAACAGCTACCGCAAGGCAAGCACTACCAGAGCACCAAGTCTAGGACCAAAAGGCTACCCAACAGCTACCGCAAGGCAAGCACTACCAGAGCACCAAGTCTAGGACCAAAAGGCTACCCAACAGCTACCGCAAGGCAAGCACTACCAGAGCACCAAGTCTAGGACCAAAAGGCTACCCAACAGCTACCGCGAGGCAAGCACTACCAGAGCACCAAGTCTAGGACCAAAAGGCTACCCAACAGCTACCGCGAGGCAAGCACTACCAGAGCACCAAGTCTAGGACCAAAAGGCTACCCAACAGCTACCGCAAGGCAAGCACTACCAGAGCACCAAGTCTAGGGACCAAAAGGCTACCCAACAGCTACCGCAAGGCAAGCACTACCAGAGCACCAAGTCTAGGACCAAAAGGCTCCTCAACTGCTACCGCAAGGCAAGCACTACCAGAGCACCAAGTCTAGGACCAAAAGGCTCCTCAACTGCTACCGCAAGGCAAGCACTACCAGAGCACCAAGTCTAGGACCAAAAAGGCTCCTCAACAGCATCTACCCCCAAGACATTAGACTACTGAATACTAGCCTGTACCCCTGCGCACTGACTCGGTGTCCCCTGTATATAGCCTCCACATTGACTCTGTACCGGTGCCCCTGTATATAACCTCCACATTGACTCTGTACCGGTACTCCCTGTATATAGCCTCCACATTGACTCTGTACTGGTACCCCTGTATATAGCCTCCACATTGACTCTGTACCGGTACCCCTGTATATAGCCTCCACATTGACTCTGTACCGGTACACCCTGTATATAGCCTCCACATTGACTCTGTACCGGTACCCCTGTATATAGCCTCCACATTGACTCTGTACCAGTACCCCTGTATATAGCCTCCACATTGACTCTGTACCGGTACCCCTGTATATAGCCTCCAAAATGACTCTGTACCGGTACCCCTGTATATAGTCTCCACACTGACTCTGTATCGGTACCCCTGTATATAATCTCCACATTGACTCTGTACCGGCACCCCCTGTATATAGCCTCCACATTGACTCTGTACTGGTACCCCTGTATATAGTCTCCACACTGACTCTGTATCGGTACCCCTGTATATAACCTCCACATTGACTCTGTACCGGTACCCCTGTATATAACCTCCACATTGACTCTGTACTGGTACCCCTGTATATAGCCTCCACATTGACTCTGTACCGGTACCCCTGTATATAGCCTCCACATTGACTCTGTACCGGTACACCCTGTATATAGCCTCCACATTGACTCTGTACCGGTAACCCCTGTATATAGCCTCCACATTGACTCTGTACCGGTACCCCTGTATATAGCCTCCACATTGACTCTGTACCGGTACCCCTGTATATAGCCTCCACATTGACTCTGTACCGGTACCCCTGTATATAGCCTCCACATTGACTCTGTACCGGTACCCCTGTATATAGCCTCCACATTGACTCTGTACCGGTACCCCCTGTATATAGCCTCCACATTGACTCAGTACCGGTACCCCTGTATATAGCCTCCACATTGACTCTGTACCGGTACCCCCTGTATATAGCCTCCACATTGACTCAGTACCGGTACCCCTGTATATAGCCTCCACATTGACTCTGTACCGGTACCCCTGTATATAACCTCCACATTGACTCTGTACCGGTAACCCCTGTATATAGCCTCCACATTGACTCTGTACCGGTACCCCCTGTATATAGCCTCCACATTGACTCTGTACCGGTACCCCTGTATATAGCCTCCACATTGACTCTGTACCGGTACCCCTGTATATAGACTCCACATTGACTCTGTACCGGCACCCCTGTATATAGCCTCCACATTGACTCTGTACCGGTACCCCTGTATATAACCTCCCACATTGACTCTGTGCAGTGCCCCTGTATATAGCCTCCCGTGACTCTGTGCAGGTGCCCCCTGTATATAACCTCCACGTTGGGCTCTGTGCCGGTTGCCCCCTGTATGTAATATCATTGACTCTGTGCCGGTTGCCCCTGTATATAGCTCACATTGAGCCTTTGTACTGGTGCCCCCTGTATATAGCCTCCACATTGACTCTCTGTGCAGTTGCCCTGTGTAAATATAAGCTATTGTTGATTGTTGTTGTTGTTTGCGCAATTATTACTTTTTATTTTGAATCTACTTGCTCAATATTAGTTAAGGGCTTGTCAAGTAAGCATTTCACTACCCTTGTTGTGATGGGCGTCTTTGACAAATAAATAATAATAAA
>NW_025749279.1:0-20000 GCF_021184085.1 Oncorhynchus gorbuscha
GTTAGTCATGTCTGGTATTGATATCCGTAAGTCATGTCTGGTAGAGGATAGTCAGTTAGTCATGTGTAGATATCAGTTAGTCATGTCTGTATCTGTTATTGGATTGATACTCATGTCTTAGAGGATACTCAGTTAGTCTGGTAGATGATACTCCAGTTAGTCATGTCTGTATGGTATGTCTGGTATTGATACTCAGTTAGTCATGTCTGGTAGAGGATATCAGTTAGTCATGTCTGGTAGATGATACTCAGTTAGTCATGTCTGGTATCAGTTAGTCATGTCTGGTATTGGATACTCAGTTAGTCATGTCTGGTATTGATACTCAGTTAGTCATGTCTGGTAGATGATACTCAGTTAGTCATGTCTGGTATCAGTTAGTCATGTCTGGTATTGGATACTCCGTTAGTCATGTCTGGTAGAGGATACTCAGTTAGTCATGTCTGGTAGAGGATACTCAGTCATGTCTGGTAGATGATACTCAGTTAGTCATGTCTGGTAGAGGATACAGCGTCATGTCTGGTAGATGATCAGTTAGTCATGTCTGGTCATGTCTGGTATTGGATACTCAGTTAGTTAGTCATGTCTGGTATTGATACTCGTTAGTCAGAGGATACTCAGTTAGTCATGTCTGGTGATAGTCATGTCTGGTAGAGGATACTCAGTTAGTCATGTCTGGTCAGTAGATGATACTCATACTCAGTTAGTCATGTCTGGTAGAGGATACTCAGTTAGTCATGTCTGGTATTGATCTGGTCATGTCTGGTAGAGATACTCAGTTAGTCATGTCTGGTATTGATACTCAGTTAGTCATGTCTGGTAGATGATACTCAGTTAGTCATGTCTGGTATCAGTTAGTCATGTCTGGTATTGGATACTCAGTTAGTCATGTCTGGTAGAGGATACTCAGTTAGTCATGTCTGGTAGAGGATACTCAGTTAGTCATGTCTGGTATTGGATACTCAGTTAGTCATGTCTGGTAGAGGATACTCAGTTAGTCATGTCTGGTATTGGATACTCAGTTAGTCATGTCTGGTAGAGGATACTCAGTTAGTCATGTCTGGTAGAGGATACTCAGTTAGTCATGTCTGGTAGATGATACTCAGTTAGTCATGTCTGGTAGATGATACTCAGTTAGTCATGTCTGGTAGAGGATATCAGTTAGTCATGTCTGGATATCAGTTAGTCATGTCTGGTATTGGATACTCAGTTAGTCATGTCTGGTAGAGGATACTCAGTTAGTCATGTCTGGTAGAGGATACTCAGTTAGTCATCAGTTAGTCATGCCTGGTCGATACCAGTTAGTCTGGTAGATGATACCAGGTCATGTCTGGGATACTCAGTTAGTCATGTCTGGTAGAGATACTCAGTTAGTCATACTGTAGATGGATACTCAGTTAGTCATGTCTGGTAGATGATACCAGTTAGTCATGCCTGGTAGATGATACTCAGTTAGTCATGTCTGGTAGAGGATACTCAGTTAGTCATGTCTGGTAGATGATACTCAGTTAGTCATGTCTGGTAGAGGAT
The DNA here is from genome assembly GCF_021184085.1 of Oncorhynchus gorbuscha. Classification (NCBI taxonomy): domain Eukaryota; kingdom Metazoa; phylum Chordata; class Actinopteri; order Salmoniformes; family Salmonidae; genus Oncorhynchus; species Oncorhynchus gorbuscha. The sequence goes on from NW_025749279.1 coordinate 1,528, forward strand.
ACTCAGTCTTAGATCATGTCTGGTATCAGTTAGTCATGTCTGGTAGAGGATACTCAGTTAGTCATGTCTGGTAGATGATACCAGTCATGTCAGTTAGTCATGTCTGGTAGATGATACTCAGTTAGTCATGTCAGTTAGTCATGTCTGGTATCAGTTAGTCATGTCTGGTAGAGGATACTCAGTTAGTCATGTCTGGTAGAGGATACTCAGTTAGTCATGTCTGGTAGATGATACTCAGTTAGTCATGTCTGGTATCAGTTAGTCATGTCTGGTAGATGATACTCAGTTAGTCATGTCTGGTAGAGGATACTCAGTTAGTCATGTCTGGTCAGTTGTCATGTCTGGCAGATGTATCAGTTAGTCATGTCTGGTAGAGGATACTCAGTTAGTCATGTCTGGTAGATGATACTCAGTTAGTCATGTCTGGTACTAAGTTAGTCATGATACTCAGTTAGTCATGTCTGGTAGATGCCTCAGAGGATACTCAGTTAGTCATGTCTGGTATTGGATACTCAGTTAGTCATGTCTGGTAGAGGATACTCAGTTAGTCATGTCTGGTATGTCTGATAGAGGATACTCAGTTAGTCATGTCTGGTAGATGAGTTAGTCATGTCTCAGTTAGTCATGTCTGGTAGATGGATACTCAGTTAGTCATGTCTGGTAGATGATACTCAGTTAGTCATGTCTGGTAGAGGATACTCAGTTAGTCATGTCTGGTAGAGGATACTCAGTTAGTCATGTCTGGTAGAGGATACTCAGTTAGTCATGTCTGGTAGAGGATACTCAGTTAGTCATGTCTGGTAGAGGATACTCAGTTAGTCATGTCTGGTAGAGGATACTCAGTTAGTCATGTCTGGTAGATGATACTCAGTTATCACTCAGTTAGTCATGTCTGGTAGAGGATACTCAGTTAGTCATGTCTGGTAGAGGATACTCAGTTAGTCATGTCTGGTATCAGTTAGTCATGTCTGGTAGAGGATACTCAGTTAGTCATGTCTGGTAGATGATACTCTGGTAGAGTTAGTCATGTCTGGTAGATGATACTCAGATACCAGTTAGTCATGTCTGGTAGAGGATACTCAGTTAGTCATGTCTGGTAGATGATACTCAGTTAGTCATGTCATGTCTGTTAGTCATGTCTGGGATACTCAGTTAGTCATGTCTGGTAGATGATACTCAGTTAGTCATGTCTGGTATCAGTTAGTCATGTCTGGTAGATGATACTCAGTTAGTCATGTCTGGTAGATGATACTCAGTTAGTCATGTCTGGTAGAGGATACTCAGTTAGTCATGTCTGGTAGATGATACTCAGTTAGTCATGTCTGGTAGAGGATACTCAGTTAGTCATGTCTGGTAGATGATACTCAGTTAGTCATGTCTGTTCAGTTAGTCATGTCTGGTAGAGGATACTAAGTTAGTCATGTCTCAGTTAGTCATGTCTGGTAGATGATACTCAGTTAGTCATGTCTGGTAGAGGATACCCAGTTAGTCATGTCTGGTAGATGATGTCAGTTTATGTCAGGTATTGGATACTCAGTTAGTCATGTCTGGTAGAGGATACTCAGTCATGTCTGGTAGAGGATACTCAGTTAGTCATGTCTGGTAGATGATACTCTGTTATTTATGTCAGGTATTGGATACTCAGTTAGTCATGTCTGTAGATGATACTCAGTTAGTCATGTCTGGTAGAGGATACTCAGTTAGTCATGTCTGGTAGATGATACTCAGTTAGTCATGATCTGGTAGAGGATACTCAGTTAGTCATGTCTGGTAGAGGATACTCAGTTAGTCATGTCTGGTAGAGGATACTCAGTTAGTCATGTCTGGTAGAGGGATACTCAGTTAGTCATGTCTGGTAGAGGATACTCAGTTAGTCATGTCTGGTAGATGATACTCAGTTAGTCATGTCTGGTAGAGGATACTCAGTTAGTCATGTCTGGTAGAGGATACTCAGTTAGTCATGTCTGGTAGAGGATACTCAGTTAGTCATGTCTGGTAGAGGGATACTCAGTTAGTCATGTCTGGTAGAGGATACTCAGTTAGTCATGTCTGGTAGATGATACTCAGTTAGTCATGTCTGGTAGAGGATACTCAGTTAGTCATGTCTGGTAGTCATAGAGTAGATACTCAGTTAGTCATGTCTGGTAGAGGATACTCAGTTAGTCATGTCTGGTAGATGATACTCTGTACCGTACTCAGTTAGTCATGTCTGGTAGAGGATACTCAGTTAGTCATGTCTGGTAGAGGATACTCAGTTAGTCATGTCTGGTAGAGGATACTCAGTTAGTCATGTCTGGTAGATGATACTCAGTTAGTCATGTCTGGTAGATGATACTCAGTTAGTCATGTCTGGTATCAGTTAGTCATGTCTGGTAGAGGATACTCAGTTAGTCATGTCTGGTAGATGATACTCAGTTAGTCATGTCTGGTAGAGGATACTCAGTTAGTCATGTCTGGTAGAGGATACTAAGTTAGTCATGTCTGGTAGAGGATATCAGTTTCATGTCTGGTAGAGGATACTCAGTTAGTCATGTCTGGTAGATGATACAGTTAGTCAGTTAGCAGAGGATCAGTTAGTCATGTCTGGTAGAGGATACTCAGTTAGTCATGTCTGGTAGAGGATACTCAGTTAGTCATGTCTGGTATCAGTTAGTCATGTCTGCTAGAGGATACTCAGTTAGTCATGTCTGGTAGATGATACTCAGTTAGTCATGTCTGGTATCAGTTAGTCATGTCTGGTAGATGATACTCAGTTAGTCATGTCTGGTAGATGATACTCAGTTAGTCATGTCTGGTAGAGGATACTCAGTTAGTCATGTCTGGTAGATGATACTCAGTTAGTCATGTCTGGTAGATGATACTCAGTTAGTCATGTCTGGTAGAGGATACTCAGTTAGTCATGTCTGGTAGATGATACTCAGTTAGTCATGTCTGGTAGAGGATACTCAGTTAGTCATGTCTGGTAGATGATACTCAGTTAGTCATGTCTGGTAGTCATGTCTGGTAGGATACTCAGTTAGTCATGTCTGGTAGAGGATACTCAGTTAGTCATGTCTGGTAGATGATACTCAGTTAGTCATGTCTGGTAGAGGATACTCAGTTAGTCATGTCTGGTAGATGATACTCAGTTAGTCATGTCTGGTGGATACTCAGTTAGTCATGTCTGGTGGTACTCAGTTAGTCATGTCTGGTAGAGGATACTCAGTTAGTCATGTCTGGTAGAGGATACTCAGTTAGTCATGTCTGGTAGATGATACTCAGTTAGTCATGTCTGGTAGAGGATACTCAGTTAGTCATGTCTGGTCAGTTAGTCATGTCTGGTAGAGGATACTCAGTTAGTCATGTCTGGTAGAGGATATGATCATGTCTGGTAGAGGATACTCAGTTAGTCATGTCTGGTAGAGGATACTCAGTTACTCAGTTAGTCATGTCTGGTAGAGGTCAGGTATTAGGATACTCAGTTAGTCATGTCTGGTGGATACTCAGTTAGTCATGTCTGGTAGAGGATACTCAGTTAGTCATGTCTGGTAGATGATACTCAGTTAGTCATGTCTGGTAGAGGATACTCAGTTAGTCATGTCTGGTAGATATCAGTTAGTCATGTCTGGTAGAGGATACTCAGTTAGTCAGTTAGTCATGTCTGGTAGAGGTTAGTCATGTCTGGTAGAGTTCAGTTAGTCATGTCATGTCTGGTATTGGATACTCAGTTAGTCATGTCTGGTAGAGGATACTCAGCATGTTTTGGTAAGTCATGTCTGGTAGAGGATACTCAGTTAGTCATGTCTGGTATCAGTTAGTCATGTCTGGTAGAGGATACTCAGTTAGTCATGTCTGGTAGAGGATACTCATGTCGTCAGTTAGTCATGTCTGGTAGAGGATACTCAGTTAGTCATGTCTGATACTCAGTTAGTCATGTCTGGTAGAGGATACTCAGTTAGTCATGTCTGGTAGAGGATACTCAGTTAGTCATGTCTGGTAGATGATACTCAGTTAGTCATGTCTGGTTAGTTAGTCATGTCTGGTAGATGATACTCAGTTTCAGTCAGTTAGTCTGGTAGAGGATACTCAGTTAGTCATGTCTGGTAGAGGATACTCAGTTAGTCATGTCTGGTAGAGGATACTCAGTTAGTCATGTCTGGTAGAGGATACTCAGTTTAGTCATGTCTGGTAGAGGATACTCAGTTAGTCATGTCTGGTATTGATACTCAGTTAGTCTGGTCAGTTAGTCATGTCTGGTGGATACTCAGTTAGTCATGTCTGGTAGAGGATACTCAGTTAGTCATGTCTTCAGTTAGTCATGTCTGGTAGAGGATACTCAGTTAGTCATGTCTGGTAGAGGATACTCAGTTAGTGTCTGGTAGAGGATACTCATGTCTGGTATCAGTTAGTCATGTCTGGTAGAGGATACTCAGTTAGTCATGTCTGGTAGAGGGATACTCAGTTAGTCATGTCTGGTCAGTTAGTCATGTCTGGTAGAGGATACTCAGTTAGTCATGTCTGGTAGAGGATACTCAGTTAGTCATGTCTGGTTAGTCATGTCTGGTAGAGGATACTCAGTTAGTCATGTCTGGTAGATACTCAGTTAGTCACTCAGTTAGTCATGTCTGGTAGAGGATACTCAGTTAGTCATGTCTGGTAGATGATACTCAGTTAGTCATGTCTGGTAGAGGATACTCAGTTAGTCATGTCTGGTAGAGGATACTCAGTTAGTCATGTGGTAGAGGGTATTGGATACTCAGTTAGTCATGTCTGGTAGAGGATACTCAGTTAGTCATGTCTGGTAGAGGATACTCAGTTAGTCATGTCTGGTAGAGGATACTCAGTTAGTCATGTCTGGTAGAGGGTACTCAGTTAGTCATGTCTGGTAGATGATACTCAGTTAGTCATGTCTGGTAGAGGATACTCAGTTAGTCATGCCTGGTAGAGGATACTCAGTTAGTCCTGTCTGGTAGAGGATACTCAGTTAGTCATGTCTGGTATAGATGGATACTCAGTTAGTCATGTCTGGTAGAGGATACTCAGTTAGTCATGTCTGGTAGATGATACTCAGTTAGTCATACTCAGTTAGTCATGTCTGGTAGAGGATACTCAGTTAGTCAGTTAGTCATGTCTGGTAGATGATACTCAGTTAGTCATGTCTGGTAGAGGATACTCAGTTAGTCATGCCTGGTATCAGTTAGTCATGCCTGGTAGAGGATACTCAGTTAGTCATGTCTGGTAGAGGGTACTCAGTTAGTCATGTCTGGTAGAGGATACTCAGTTAGTCATGTCTGGTAGAGGATACTCAGTTAGTCATGTCTGGTATCAGTTAGTCATGTCTGGTAGAGGATACTCAGTTAGTCATGTCTGGTAGAGGATACTCAGTTAGTCATGTCTGGTATCAGTTAGTCATGTCTGGTAGAGGATACTCAGTTAGTCATGTCTGGTAGAGGATACTCAGTTAGTCATGTCTGGTAGATGATACTCAGTTAGTCATGTCTGGTATCAGTTAGTCATGTCTTACTCAGTTAGTCATGTCTGGTAGAGGATACTCAGTTAGTCATGTCTGGTAGAGGATACTCAGTTAGTCATGTCTGGTAGATGATACTCAGTTAGTCATGTCTGGTAGATGATACTCAGTTAGTCATGTCTGGTAGATGATACTCAGTTAGTCATGTCTGGTATCAGTTAGTCATGTCTGGTAGAGGATACTCAGTTAGTCATGTCTGGTAGATGATACTCAGTGTGAGTCATGTCTGGCAGCATTTGGATGATTCTTTAACGACACTCAGTTCTTCATTCTTCCTCCCTGCGCCATTATAAGATAAGTTAACAATGTGGGTCGACACACAAATTAACTTCTGTCTTGGTGCATGCATTTCACACCTGTCAGTGTTCATATTTGAGAGATACAATACTTATTATACTTATCAATGTTGTGGATGAGCGCATTGTTTGTTTGTTCTGTTCCTCTCTCTCCATCTCAGTAGCTTCCGGGTATGCTGGAAAAGGACCCGAGCTAAGGGAATTGGGTTGGCTTTATAGTGCCTGTCCCAAATGGCTCAGTAATGCATATGGGTTTATTGAAAGATATTGTCAGTAGTGATGTAATGTTGTAAATGTTATGTTGTGATATTGTTTAAAACCGTGTTGCAATGTATATCCTTTAGTATGTGTAGTTCATGGAAAATGTAGGTTTGTTTTGTTAATTGATTAATTAATTAGGGTTAATTGTTCTGAGGGGAGGGGCTAGCCCTACAAAAGGAGCCTCTCTTTCAGTCATGGGGAGGTTTTTTGTTTTGGATTGAGCTGTGGATGGGGCAGCATTGTTTTTAAGCTGTCCCATAAGGTAGACGTTGATGGCAGTACTGTTGTTTTTTTGTTCCGGAATCACTTGTAAATAAACACCTTTGCACAGAAGAACTTTTGCGGTTCCGCCATCTTTTTATTTTGATAGAGGTTAGGTTATCCAGTTTAGCCTTCTGGCCTACTCTACGTGACACTCAGTTAGTCATGTCTGGTAGAGGATACTCAGTTAGTCATGTCTGGTATCAGTTAGTCATGTCTGGTAGAGGATACTCAGTTAGTCATGTCTGGTAGAGGATACTCAGTTAGTCATGTCTGGTAGATGATACTCAGTTAGTCATGTCTGGTATCAGTTAGTCATGTCTGGTAGAGGATACTCAGTTAGTCATGTCTGGTAGAGGATACTCAGTTAGTCATGTCTGGTAGATGATACTCAGTTAGTCATGCCTGGTAGAGGATACTCAGTTAGTCATGCCTGGTAGAGGATACTTAGTTAGTCATGTCTGGTAGAGGATACTCAGTTAGTCATGTCTGGTATCAGTTAGTCATGTCTGGTATCAGTTAGTCATGTCTGGTAGATGATACTCAGTTAGTCATGTCTGGTAGAGGGTACTCAGTTAGTCATGTCTGGTAGAGGATACTCAGTTAGTCATGTCTGGTAGATGATACTCAGTTAGTCATGTCTGGTAGAGGATACTCAGTTAGTCATGTCTGGTATCAGTTAGTCATGCCTGGTAGAGGATACTCAGTTAGTCATGTCTGGTAGAGGGTACTCAGTTAGTCATGTCTGGTATTGGATACTCAGTTAGTCATGTCTGGTAGAGGATACTCCGTAAGTCATGTCTGGTAGAGGATACTCAGTTAGTCATGTCTGGTATCAGTTAGTCATGTCTGGTAGAGGATACTCAGTTAGTCATGTCTGGTAGAGGATACTCTGTAAGTCATGTCTGGTAGAGGATACTCAGTTAGTCATGTCTGGTAGATGATACTCAGTTAGTCATGTCTGGTAGATGATACTCAGTTAGTTATGTCTGGTAGATGATACTCAGTTAGTTATGTCTGGTAGATGATACTCAGTTAGTCATGTCTGGAATCAGTTAGTCATGTCTGGTAGAGGATACTCAGTTAGTCATGTCTGGTAGATGATACTCAGTTAGTCATGTCTGGTATCAGTTAGTCATGTCTGGTAGAGGATACTCAGTTAGTCATGTCTGGTAGAGGATACTCAGTTAGTCATGTCTGGTAGATGATACTCAGTTAGTCATGTCTGGTAGAGGATACTCAGTTAGTCATGTCTGGTAGAGGATACTCCGTAAGTCATGTCTGGTAGAGGGTACTCAGTTAGTCATGTCTGGTAGATGATACTCAGTTAGTCATGCCTGGTAGAGGATACTCAGTTAGTCATGTCTGGTAGAGGATACTCAGGTAGTCATGTCTGGTAGATGATACTCAGTTAGTCATGTCTGGTAGAGGATACTCAGTTAGTCATGTCTGGTAGATGATACTCAGTTAGTCATGTCTGGTAGAGGATACTCAGTTAGTCATGTCTGGTAGAGGATACTCAGTTAGTCATGTCTGGTAGAGGATACTCAGTTAGTCATGTCTGGTAGAGGATACTCAGTTAGTCATGTCTGGTAGATGATACTCAGTTAGTCATGTCTGGTAGAGGATACTCAGTTAGTCATGTCTGGTATCAGTTAGTCATGTCTGGTAGAGGATACTCAGTTAGTCATGTCTGGTAGATGATACTCAGTTAGTCATGTCTGGTATCAGTTAGTCATGTCTGGTAGATGATACTCAGTTAGTCATGTCTGGTAGAGGATACTCAGTTAGTCATGTCTGGTATCAGTTAGTCATGTCTGGTAGAGGATACTCAGTTAGTCATGTCTGGTAGAGGATACTCAGTTAGTCATGTCTGGTAGATGATACTCAGTTAGTCATGTCTGGTATCAGTGAGTCATGTCTGGTATCAGTTAGTCATGTCTGGTATCAGTTAGTCATGTCTGGTAGAGGATACTCAGTTAGTCATGTCTGGTAGAGGATACTCAGTTAGTCATGTCTGGTAGATGATACTCAGTTAGTCATGTCTGGTAGAGGATACTCAGTTAGTCATGTCTGGTAGATGATACTCAGTTAGTCATGTCTGGTATCAGTTAGTCATGTCTGGTAGAGGATACTCAGTTAGTCATGTCTGGTAGATGATACTCAGTTGACGAGATAAGTCATGTCTGGTTCTTTAAGACATATTCTTCACTCCTCCCTCATTATAAGATAAGTTAGTCATGTCTGGTAGATGGATACCTGTCAGTTCATATTTAGATACAATACTTATTATATGTCTGGTAGAGCGCATTGTTTGTTTGTTCTGTTCCTCTCTCTCCATCTCAGTTAGTCATGCTGGAAAAGGACCCGAGCTAAGAGGAATTGGGTTGGCTTTATAGTGCCTGTCCCAAATGGCTCAGTAATGCATATGGGTTATTGAAAGATATTGTCAGTAGTGATGTAATGTTGTAAATGTTATGTTGTGATATTGTTTAAAACCGTGTTGCAATGTATATCCTTTAGTATGTGTAGTTCATGGAAAATGTAGGTTTGTTTTGTTAATTGATTAATTAATTAGGGTTAATTGTTCTGAGGGGAGGGGCTAGCCCTACAAAAGGAGCCTCTCTTTCAGTCATGGGGAGGTTTTTGTTTTGGATTAGCTGTGGATGGGGCAGCATTGTTTTTAAGCTGTCCCTGGTAGACGTTGATGGCAGTACTGTTGTTTTTTTGTTCTGGAATCACTTGTAAATAGTCATGTCTGTAGAGAAGAACTTTTTTCGGTTCCGCCATCTTTTATTTTGATGTCTAGGTTATCAGTTAGTCATGTCTGGTAGACGTGACACTCAGTTAGTCATGTCTGGTAGAGGATACTCAGTTAGTCATGTCTGGTATCAGTTAGTCATGTCTGGTAGAGGATACTCAGTTAGTCATGTCTGGTAGAGGATACTCAGTTAGTCATGTCTGGTAGATGATACTCAGTTAGTCATGTCTGGTATCAGTTAGTCATGTCTGGTAGAGGATACTCAGTTAGTCATGTCTGGTAGAGGATACTCAGTTAGTCATGTCTGGTAGATGATACTCAGTTAGTCATGCCTGGTAGAGGATACTCAGTTAGTCATGTCTGGTAGAGGATACTAGTTAGTCATGTCTGGTAGAGGATACTCAGTTAGTCATGTCTGGTATCAGTTAGTCATGTCTGATACTCAGTTAGTCATGTCTGGTAGATGATACTCAGTTAGTCATGTCTGGTAGAGGATACTCAGTTAGTCATGTCTGGTAGAGGATACTCAGTTAGTCATGTCTGGTAGATGATACTCAGTTAGTCATGTCTGGTAGAGGATACTCAGTTAGTCATGTCTGGTATCAGTTAGTCATGCCTGGTAGAGGATACTCAGTTAGTCATGTCTGGTAGAGGATACTCAGTTAGTCATGTCTGGTATTGGATACTCAGTTAGTCATGTCTGGTAGAGGATACTCAGTTAGTCATGTCTGGTAGAGGATACTCAGTTAGTCATGTCTGGTATCAGTTAGTCATGTCTGGTAGAGGATACTCAGTTAGTCATGTCTGGTAGAGGGATACTCAGTTAGTCATGTCTGGTAGAGGATACTCAGTTAGTCATGTCTGGTAGATGATACTCAGTTAGTCATGTCTGGTAGATGATACTCAGTTAGTCATGTCTGGTAGATGATACTCAGTTAGTCATGTCTGGTAGATGATACCAGTTAGTCATGTCTGGAATCAGTTAGTCATGTCTGGTAGAGGATACTCAGTTAGTCATGTCTGGTAGATGATACTCAGTTAGTCATGTCTGGTATCAGTTAGTCATGTCTGGTAGAGGATACTCAGTTAGTCATGTCTGGTAGAGGATACTCAGTTAGTCATGTCTGGTAGATGATACTCAGTTAGTCATGTCTGGTAGAGGATACTCAGTTAGTCATGTCTGGTAGAGGATACTCAGTTAGTCATGTCTGGTAGAGGATACTCAGTTAGTCATGTCTGGTAGATGATACTCAGTTAGTCATGTCTGGTAGAGGATACTCAGTTAGTCATGTCTGGTAGAGATACTCAGTTAGTCATGTCTGGTAGATGATACTCAGTTAGTCATGTCTGGTAGAGGATACTCAGTTAGTCATGTCTGGTAGAGGATACTCAGTTAGTCATGTCTGGTAGAGGTCATGTCTCAGTTAGTCATGTCTGGTAGAGGATACTCAGTTAGTCATGTCTGGTAGAGGATACTCAGTTAGTCATGTCTGGTATTGGATACTCAGTTAGTCATGTCTGGTAGAGGATACTCAGTTAGTCATGTCTGGTAGAGGATACTCAGTTAGTCATGTCTGGTAGAGGATACTCAGTTAGTCATGTCTGGTAGAGGATACTCAGTTAGTCATGTCTGGTAGATGATACTCAGTTAGTCATGTCTGGTATCAGTTAGTCATGTCTGGTAGATGATACTCAGTTAGTCATGTCTGGTAGAGGATACTCAGTTAGTCATGTCTGGTATCAGTTAGTCATGCCTGGTAGAGGATACTCAGTTAGTCATGTCTGGTAGAGGATACTCAGTTAGTCATGTCTGGTAGATGATACTCAGTTAGTCATGTCTGGTATCAGTTAGTCATGTCTGGTATCAGTTAGTCATGTCTGGTAGAGGATACTCAGTTAGTCATGTCTGGTAGAGGATACTCAGTTAGTCATGTCTGGTAGATGATACTCAGTTAGTCATGTCTGGTAGAGGATACTCAGTTAGTCATGTCTGGTAGATGATACTCAGTTAGTCATGTCTGGTATCAGTTAGTCATGTCTGGTAGAGGATACTCAGTTAGTCATGTCTGGTAGATGATACTCAGTGTGACGTAGAAGTCCGTCTGGCGGGCAGCATTTGGTTCTTTAACGCACACACATATTCTTCACTCCTCCCTGCGCCATTATAAGATAAGTTAACAATGTGGGTCGATACACAAATTAAGTCATGTCTTGGTATGCATTTCACACCTGTCAGTGTTCATATTTGAGAGATACAATACTTATTATACTTATCAATGTTGTGGATGAGCGCATTGTTTGTTTGTTCTGTTCCTCTCTCTCCATCTCAGTAGTCCGGGTATGCTGGAAAAGGAGAGGAGGGAATTGGGTTGGCTTTATAGTGCCTGTCCCAAATGGCTCAGTAATGCATATGGGTTTATTGAAAGATATTGTCAGTAGTGATGTAATGTTGTAAATGTTATGTTGTGATATTGTTTAAAACCGTGTTGCAATGTATATCCTTTAGTATGTGTAGTTCATGGAAAATGTAGGTTTGTTTTGTTAATTGATTAATTAATTAGGTTAATTGTTCTGAGGGGAGGGGCTAGCCCTACAAAAGGAGCCTCTCTTTCAGTCATGGGGAGGTTTTTTGTTTTGGATTGAGCTGTGGATGGGGCAGCATTGTTTTTAAGCTGTCCCATAAGGTAGACGTTGATGGCAGTACTGTTGTTTTTTTGTTCCGGAATCACTTGTAAATAAACACCTTTGCACAGAAGAACTTTTGCGGTTCCGCCATCTTTTTATTTTGATAGAGGTTGGTTATCCAGTTTAGCCTTCTGGCCTACTCACGTGACACTCAGTTAGTCATGTCTGGTAGAGGATACTCAGTTAGTCATGTCTGGTATCAGTTAGTCATGTCTGGTAGAGGATACTCAGTTAGTCATGTCTGGTAGAGGATACTCAGTTAGTCATGTCTGGTAGATGATACTCAGTTAGTCATGTCTGGTATCAGTTAGTCATGTCTGGTAGAGGATACTCAGTTAGTCATGTCTGGTAGAGGATACTCAGTTAGTCATGTCTGGTAGAGGATACTCAGTTAGTCATGTCTGGTAGAGGATACTCAGTTAGTCATGTCTGGTAGAGGATACTCAGTTAGTCATGTCTGGTATCAGTTAGTCATGTCTGGTATCAGTTAGTCATGTCTGGTAGATGATACTCAGTTAGTCATGTCTGGTAGAGGGTACTCAGTTAGTCATGTCTGGTAGAGGATACTCAGTTAGTCATGTCTGGTAGATGATACTCAGTTAGTCATGTCTGGTAGAGGATACTCAGTTAGTCATGTCTGGTATCAGTTAGTCATGTCTGGTAGAGGATACTCAGTTAGTCATGTCTGGTAGAGGATACTCAGTTCAGTCATGTCTGGTAGAGGATACTCAGTTAGTCATGTCTGGTGGATACTCAGTTTCAGTCTGGTATCATGTCTGGTAGAGGATACTCAGTTAGTCATGTCTGGTAGAGGATACTCCGTAAGTCATGTCTGGTAGAGGATACTCAGTTAGTCATGTCTGGTAGATGATACTCAGTTAGTCATGTCTGGTAGATGATACTCAGTTAGTTATGTCTGGTAGATGATACTCAGTTAGTCATGTCTGGTAGAGGATACTCAGTTAGTCATGTCTGGAATCAGTTAGTCATGTCTGGTAGAGGATACTCAGTTAGTCATGTCTGGTAGAGTTAGTCATCTGGTATCAGTTAGTCATGTCTGGTAGAGGATACTCAGTTAGTCATGTCTGGTAGAGGATACTCAGTTAGTCATGTCTGGTAGATGATACTCAGTTAGTCATGTCTGGTAGAGGATACTCAGTTAGTCATGTCTGGTAGAGGATACTCCAGTTAGTCATGTCTGGTAGAGGATACTCAGTTAGTCATGTCTGGTAGATGATACTCAGTTAGTCATGTCTGGTAGAGGATACTCAGTTAGTCATGTCTGGTAGAGGATACTCAGGTTAGTCATGTCTGGTAGATGATACTCAGTTAGTCATGTCTGGTAGAGGATACTCAGTTAGTCATGTCTGGTGATACTCAGTTAGTCATGTCTGGTAGAGGATACTCAGTTAGTCATGTCTGGTAGAGGATACTCAGTTAGTCATGTCTGGTAGAGGATACTCAGTTAGTCATGTCTGGTAGAGGTCAGTTAGTCATGTCTGGTAGATGATACTCAGTTAGTCATGTCTGGTAGAGGATACTCAGTTAGTCATGTATCAGTTAGTCATGTCTGGTAGAGGATACTCAGTTAGTCATGTCTGGTAGATGATACTCAGTTAGTCATGTCTGGTATCAGTTAGTCATGTCTGGTAGATGATACTCAGTTAGTCATGTCTGGTAGAGGATACTCAGTTAGTCATGTCTGGTAGAGGATACTCAGTTAGTCATGTCTGGTAGAGGATACTCAGTTAGTCATGTCTGGTAGATGATACTCAGTTAGTCATGTCTGGTAGATGATACTCAGTTAGTCATGTCTGGTAGATGATACTCAGTTAGTTATGTCAGGTATTGGATACTCAGTTAGTCATGTCTGGTAGATACTCAGTTAGTCATGTCTGGTAGAGGATACTCAGTTAGTTATGTCAGGTATTGGATACTCAGTTAGTCATGTCTGGTAGAGGATACTCAGTTAGTCATGTCTGGTAGATGATACTCAGTTAGTCATGTCTGGTAGATGATACTCAGTTAGTCATGTCTGGTAGAGGATACTCAGTTAGTCATGTCTGGTAGAGGATATCAGTTAGTCATGTCTGGTAGAGGATACTCAGTTAGTCATGTCTGGTATGATACTCAGTTAGTCATGTCTGGTAGATGATACTCAGTTAGTCATGTCTGGTAGAGGATACTCAGTTAGTCATGTCTGGTAGAGGATACTCAGTTAGTCATGTCTGGTAGAGGATACTCAGTTAGTCATGTCTGGTAGATGATACTCAGTTAGTCATGTCTGGTAGAGGATACTCAGTTAGTCATGTCTGGTATCAGTTAGTCATGTCTGGTAGAGGATACTCAGTTAGTCATGTCTGGTAGAGGATACTCAGTTAGTCATGTCTGGTAGATGATACTCAGTTAGTCATGTCTGGTATCAGTTAGTCATGTCTGGTAGAGGATACTCAGTTAGTCATGTCTGGTAGAGGATACTCAGTTAGTCATGTCTGGTAGATGATACTCAGTTAGTCATGCCTGGTAGAGGATACTCAGTTAGTCATGCCTGGTAGAGGATACTCAGTTAGTCATGTCTGGTAGAGGATACTCAGTTAGTCATGTCTGGTATCAGTTAGTCATGTCTGGTATCAGTTAGTCATGTCTGGTAGATGATACTCAGTTAGTCATGTCTGGTAGAGGGTACTCAGTTAGTCATGTCTGGTAGAGGATACTCAGTTAGTCATGTCTGGTAGATGATACTCAGTTAGTCATGTCTGGTAGAGGATACTCAGTTAGTCATGTCTGGTATCAGTTAGTCATGCCTGGTAGAGGATACTCAGTTAGTCATGTCTGGTAGAGGGTACTCAGTTAGTCATGTCTGGTATTGGATACTCAGTTAGTCATGTCTGGTAGAGGATACTCCGTAAGTCATGTCTGGTAGAGGATACTCAGTTAGTCATGTCTGGTATCAGTTAGTCATGTCTGGTAGAGGATACTCAGTTAGTCATGTCTGGTAGAGGATACTCTGTAAGTCATGTCTGGTAGAGGATACTCAGTTAGTCATGTCTGGTAGATGATACTCAGTTAGTCATGTCTGGTAGATGATACTCAGTTAGTTATGTCTGGTAGATGATACTCAGTTAGTTATGTCTGGTAGATGATACTCAGTTAGTCATGTCTGGTATCAGTTAGTCATGTCTGGTAGAGGATACTCAGTTAGTCATGTCTGGTAGATGATACTCAGTTAGTCATGTCTGGTATCAGTTAGTCATGTCTGGTAGAGGATACTCAGTTAGTCATGTCTGGTAGAGGATACTCAGTTAGTCATGTCTGGTAGATGATACTCAGTTAGTCATGCCTGGTAGAGGATACTCAGTTAGTCATGTCTGGTAGAGGATACTCCGTAAGTCATGTCTGGTAGAGGGTACTCAGTTAGTCATGTCTGGTAGATGATACTCAGTTAGTCATGCCTGGTAGAGGATACTCAGTTAGTCATGTCTGGTAGAGGATACTCAGTTAGTCATGTCTGGTAGATGATACTCAGTTAGTCATGTCTGGTAGAGGATACTCAGTTAGTCATGTCTGGTATCAGTTAGTCATGTCTGGTAGATGATACTCAGTTAGTCATGTCTGGTAGAGGATACTCAGTTAGTCATGTCTGGTAGAGGATACTCAGTTAGTCATGTCTGGTAGAGGATACTCAGTTAGTCATGTCTGGTAGAGGATACTCAGTTAGTCATGTCTGGTAGATGATACTCAGTTAGTCATGTCTGGTAGAGGATACTCAGTTAGTCATGTCTGGTATCATAGTCATCTGG
This sequence comes from Oncorhynchus gorbuscha, assembly GCF_021184085.1. Classification (NCBI taxonomy): domain Eukaryota; kingdom Metazoa; phylum Chordata; class Actinopteri; order Salmoniformes; family Salmonidae; genus Oncorhynchus; species Oncorhynchus gorbuscha. The sequence continues at coordinate 17,101 of NW_025749279.1, forward strand.
TAGAGGATACTCAGTTAGTCATGTCTGGTAGAGGATACTCAGTTAGTCATGTCTGGTATTGGATACTCAGTTAATCATGTCTGGTAGAGGATACTCCGTAAGTCATGTCTGGTAGAGGATACTCTGTTAGTCATGTCTGGTATCAGTTAGTCATGTCTGGTAGAGGATACTCAGTTAGTCATGTCTGGTAGATGATACTCAGTTAGTCATGTCTGGTATCAGTTAGTCATGTCTGGTAGATGATACTCAGTTAGTCATGTCTGGTAGAGGATACTCAGTTAGTCATGTCTGGTAGAGGATACTCAGTTAGTCATGTCTGGTAGAGGATACTCAGTTAGTCATGTCTGGTAGATGATACTCAGTTAGTCATGTCTGGTAGAGGATACTCAGTTAGTCATGTCTGGTAGATGATACTCAGTTAGTTATGTCAGGTATTGGATACTCAGTTAGTCATGTCTGGTAGAGGATACTCAGTTAGTCATGTCTGGTAGAGGATACTCAGTTAGTTATGTCAGGTATTGGATACTCAGTTAGTCATGTCTGGTAGAGGGTACTCAGTTAGTCATGTCTGGTAGATGATACTCAGTTAGTCATGTCTGGTAGAGGATACTCAGTTAGTCATGTCTGGTATCAGTTAGTCATGCCTGGTAGAGGATACTCAGTTAGTCATGTCTGGTATTGGATACTCAGTTAGTCATGTCTGGTAGAGGATACTCAGTTAGTCATGTCTGGTAGATGATACTCAGTTAGTCATGTCTGGTAGAGGATACTCAGTTAGTCATGCCTGGTAGAGGATACTCAGTTAGTCCTGTCTGGTAGAGGGTACTCAGTTAGTCATGTCTGGTAGATGATACTCAGTTAGTCATGTCTGGTAGAGGATACTCAGTTAGTCATGCCTGGTATCAGTTAGTCATGCCTGGTAGAGGATACTCAGTTAGTCATGTCTGGTAGAGGGTACTCAGTTAGTCATGTCTGGTAGAGGATACTCAGTTAGTCATGTCTGGTAGAGGATACTCAGTTAGTCATGTCTGGTATCAGTTAGTCATGTCTGGTAGAGGATACTCAGTTAGTCATGTCTGGTAGAGGATACTCAGTTAGTCATGTCTGGTATCAGTTAGTCATGTCTGGTAGAGGATACTCAGTTAGTCATGTCTGGTAGAGGATACTCAGTTAGTCATGTCTGGTAGAGGATACTGGTATCAGTTAGTCATGTCTGGTAGTCATAGAGGATACTCAGTTAGTCATAGAGGATCTCAGTTAGTCATGTCTGGTAGATGATACTCAGTTAGTCATGTCTGGTAGATGATACTCAGTTAGTCATGTCTGGTATCAGTTAGTCATGTCTGGTAGAGGATACTCAGTTAGTCATGTCTGGTAGATGATACTCAGTGTGACGTAGAAGTCCGTCACTGGCCGCGGGCAGCATTTGGTTCTTTAACGCACACACATATTCTTCACTCCTCCCTGCGCCATTATAAGATAAGTTAACAATGTGGGTCGACACACAAATTAACTTCTGTCTTGGTGCATGCATTTCACACCTGTCAGTGTTCATATTTGAGAGATACAATACTTATTATACTTATCAATGTTGTGGATGAGCGCATTGTTTGTTTGTTCTGTTCCTCTCTCTCCATCTCAGTAGCTTCCGGGTATGTTGGAAAAGGACCCGAGCTAAGGGAATTGGGTTGGCTTTATAGTGCCTGTCCCAAATGGCTCAGTAATGCATATGGGTTTATTGAAAGATATTGTCAGTAGTGATGTAATGTTGTAAATGTTATGTTGTGATATTGTTTAAAACCGTGTTGCAATGTATATCCTTTAGTATGTGTAGTTCATGGAAAATGTAGGTTTGTTTTGTTAATTGATTAATTAATTAGGGTTAATTGTTCTGAGGGGAGGGGCTAGCCCTACAAAAAGGAGCCTCTCTTTCAGTCATGGGGAGGTTTTTTGTTTTGGATTGAGCTGTGGATGGGGCAGCATTGTTTTTAAGCTGTCCCATAAGGTAGACGTTGATGGCAGTACTGTTGTTTTTTTGTTCCGGAATCACTTGTAAATAAACACCTTTGCACAGAAGAACTTTTGCGGTTCCGCCATCTTTTTATTTTGATAGAGGTTAGGTTATCCAGTTTAGCCTTCTGGCCTACTCTACGTGACACTCAGTTAGTCATGTCTGGTAGAGGATACTCAGTTAGTCATGTCTGGTATCAGTTAGTCATGTCTGGTAGAGGATAATCAGTTAGTCATGTCTGGTAGAGGATACTCAGTTAGTCATGTCTGGTAGATGATACTCAGTTAGTCATGTCTGGTATCAGTTAGTCATGTCTGGTAGAGGATACTCAGTTAGTCATGTCTGGTAGATGATACTCAGTTAGTCATGTCTGGTAGAGGATACTCAGTTAGTCATGTCTGGTAGAGGATACTCAGTTAGTCATGTCTGGTAGATGATACTCAGTTAGTCATGTCTGGTAGAGGATACTCCGTAAGTCATGTCATCTCCCATCGTGTTCCTGAATGACGTTATACTGTGTATCTCCCATCGTCCTCCTGAATGACGTTATACTGTGATCCCTTTATGGTCGCGCATTTCATACTTATGAATTACCTATCAAGTCATTTCCTCTTCTGTTGCTTGGAGCTGACAAAGTGTGTGTGTGTGTGTGTTTGCGTGCACTCCTGGGTATTGTAGTGTACGCAAATTCACACACAGACACATACAGACACATACAGACACACACATGGAGAGATATGAGATGCAGCCTGTGAACTGTAGAGACCTGTAGGGATGATGCTCTTGTAGGTGAAGGTGAATAAAGGAGAATATCTGTTAAAGGTTGTAACTCATCCTTCAGATCGAGTCCGTAGTGAACGTCTTCACCCCCCTTTGTCATTTTTCCTAT
>NW_025749280.1:0-26060 GCF_021184085.1 Oncorhynchus gorbuscha
ATCCTAATAGTTTAACATCCTGATGCCCTGATCTACATCCTAATAGTTTAACAGCCCTGATGATACCCCTCTACATCCTAATAGTTTAACAGCCCTGATGATACCTGACCTACATCCTAATAGTTTAACATCCCTGATGATACCCTGATCTACATCCTAATCGTTTAACAGCCCTGATGATGACCCCTGACCTACATCCTAATAGTTTAACATCCCTGATGATACCCCTGATCTACATCCTGACAGTTTAACACCCTGATGATACCCCTGATCTACATCCTAATAGTTTAACATGCCCTGATCTACATCCTAACAGTTTAACAGCCCTGATCTACATCCTAATAGTTTAACACACCCTGATCTACATCCTGATAGTTTAACACCCCTGATCTACATCCTAATAGTTTAACACCCCTGATGATACCCCTGATCTACATCCTGATAGTTTAACACCCCTGATGATACCCCTGATCTACATCCTGATAGTTTAACACCCCTGATCTACATCCTAATAGTTTAACACCCCTGATGATAAGCCCTGATCTACAGTTTCCTAATGTTTAACACCCCTGATCTACATCCTAATAGTTTAACACCCCTGATGATACCCCTGATCTACATCCTAATAGTTTAACACCCCTGATGATACCCTGATCTACATCCTAATAGTTTTTAACACCCCTGATCTACATCCTAATAGTTTAACACCCCTGATGATACCCCTGATCTACATCCTGATAGTTTAACACCCTGATGATACCCCTGATCTACATCCTGATAGTTTAACACCCATGATCTACATCCTAATAGTTTAACACCCCTGATCTACATCCTAATAGTTTAACACCCCCGATGATACCCCTGATCTACATCCTAATAGTTTAACACCCCTGATCTACATCCTAATAGTTTAACATCCCTGATGATACCCCTGATCTACATCCTGACAGTTTAACACCCCTGATGATACCCCTGATCTACATCCTGACAGTTTAACATCCCTGATGATACCCCTGATCTACATCCTAATAGTTTAACATCCCTGATGATACCCCTGATCTACATCCTAATAGTTTAACATCCCTGATGATAACCCTGATCTACATCCTGACAGTTTAACATCCCTGATGATACCCCTGATCTACATCCTGATAGTTTAACATCCCTGATGATACCCCTGATCTACATCCTGATAGTTTAACATCCCTGATGATACCCCTGATCTACATCCTGATAGTTTAACATCCCTGATGATACCCCTGATCTACATCCTGACAGTTTAACACCCCTGATCTACAATCTGATAGTTTAACACCCCTGATCTACACCCTGATAGTTTAACACCCCTGATGATACCCCTGATCAACATCCTAATAGTTTAACACCCTGATCTACATCCTAATAGTTTAACACCCCTGATGATACCCCTGATCAACATCCTAATAGTTTAACACCCCTGATCTACATCCTAATAGTTTAACATCCCTGATGATACCCCTGATCTACATCCTAATAGTTTAACATCCCCCCTGATCTACATCCTGATAGTGTAACACCCCTGATCTACATCCTAATAGTTTAACATCCCTGATCTACATCCTAATAGTTTAACACCCCTGATCTACATCCTAATAGTTTAACACCCCTGATCTACATCCTAATAGTTTAACACCCCTGATGATACCCCTGACCTACATCCTAATAGTTTAACACCCCTGATGATACCCCTGACCTACATCCTAATAGTTTAACACCCCTGATGATGACCTACATCCTGACAGTTTAACATCCCTGATGATACCCCTGATCTACATCCTGATAGTTTAACACCCCTGATGATACCCCTGATCTACATCCTGATAGTTTAACATCCCTGATGATACCCCTGATCTACATCCTGACAGTTTAACACCCCTGATGATACCCCTGATCTACATCCTGATAGTTTAACACCCTGATCTGATAGTTTAACACCCCTGATCTACACCTGATAGTTTAACACCCCTGATGATACCCCTGATCTACATCCTAATAGTTTAACACCCCTGATCTACATCCTAATAGTTTAACATCCCTGATGATACCCCTGATCTACATCCTAATAGTTTAACACCCCTGATCTACATCCTAATAGTTTAACATCCTGATGATACCCCTGATCTACATCATAATAGTTTAACACCCTGATCTACATCCTGATAGTTTAACACCCCTGATCTACATCCTAATAGTTTAACATCCCTGATCTACATCCTAATAGTTTAACAGCCCTGATCTACATCCTAATAGTTTAACAGCCCTGATCTACATCCTAATAGTTTAACACCCCTGATGATACCCCTGACCTACATCCTGACAGTTTAACATCCCTGATGATACCCCTGATCTACATCCTGATAGTTTAACATCCCTGATGATACCCCTGATCTACATCCTGATAGTTTAACATCCCTGATGATACCCCTGATCTACATCCTGACAGTTTAACACCCCTGATCTACAATCTGATAGTTTAACACCCCTGATCTACACCCTGATAGTTTAACACCCCTGATGATACCCCTGATCAACATCCTAATAGTTTAACACCCCTGATCTACATCCTAATAGTTTAACATCCCTAATGAGTTTAACACCCCTGATCTACATCCTAATAGTTTAACACCCCTGATCTACATCCTGATAGTTTAACACCCTGATGATACCCTGATCTACATCCTAATAGTTTAACATCCCTGATCTACATCCTAATAGTTTAACAGCCCTGATCTACATCCTAATAGTTTAAAAGCCCTGATCTACATCCTAATAGTTTAACACCCCTGATGATACCCCTGATCTACATCCTGATAGTGTAACACCCCTGATCTACATCCTAATAGTTTAACACCCCTGATGATACCCCTGATCTACATCCTAATAGTTTAACACCCCTGATGACACCCCTTATCTACATCCTAATAGTTTAACAGCCCTGATGATACTCCTGATCTACATCCTGACAGTTTAACACCCCTGATGATAACCCTGATCTACATCCTAATAGTTTAACACCCCTGATCTACATCATAATAGTTTAACACCCCTGATGATACCCCTGATCTACATCCTAATAGTTTAACACCCCTGATGATACCCCTGATCTACATCCTAATAGTTTAACACCCCTGATGACCCCTGATCTACATCCTAATAGTTTGACACCCCTGATGATACCCCTGATCTATATCCTGACAGTTTAACACCCCTGATGATACCCCTGATCTACATCCTAATAGTTTAACACCCCTGATCTACATCCTAATAGTTTAACACCCCTGATCTACATCCTAATAGTTTAACACCCCCGATGATACCCCTGATCTACATCCTAATAGTTTAACACCCCTGATCTACATCCTAATAGTTTAACATCCCTGATGATACCCCTGATCTACATCCTAATAGTTTAACATCCCTGATGATACCCCTGATCTACATCCTGACAGTTTAACACCCCTGATGATACCCCTGATCTACATCCTGACAGTTTAACATCCCTGATGATACCCCTGATCTACATCCTGATAGTTTAACATCCCTGATGATACCCCTGATCTACATCCTGATAGTTTAACATCACTGATGATACCCCTGATCTACATCCTGATAGTTTAACATCCCTGATGATACCCCTGATCTACATCCTGATAGTTTAACATCCCTGATGATACCCCTGATCTACATCCTGATAGTTTAACATCCCTGATGATACCCCTTATCTACATCCTAATAGTTTAACAGCCCTGATGATACTCCTGATCTACATCCTGACAGTTTAACACCCCTGATGATACCCCTGATCTACATCCTAATAGTTTAACACCCTGATCTACATCCTAATAGTTTAACACCCCTGATGATACCCCTGATCTACATCCTAATAGTTTAACACCCCTGATCTACATCCTAATAGTTTGACACCCCTGATGATACCCCTGATCTATATCCTGACAGTTTAACACCCCTGATGATACCCCTGATCTACATCCTAATAGTTTAACACCCCTGATGATACCCCTGATCTACATCCTAATAGTTTAACACCCCTGATCTACATCCTAATAGTTTAACACCCCTGATGATACCCCTGATCTACATCCTAATAGTTTAACACCCCTGATCTACATCCTAATAGTTTAACATCCCTGATGATACCCCTGATCTACATCCTAATAGTTTAACATCCCTGATGATACCCCTGATCTACATCCTGACAGTTTAACACCCCTGATGATACCCCTGATCTACATCTTGACAGTTTAACATCCCTGATGATACCCCTGATCTACATCCTGATAGTTTAACATCCCTGATGATACCCCTGATCTACATCCTGATAGTTTAACATCCCTGATGATACCCCTGATCTACATCCTGATAGTTTAACATCCCTGATGATACCCCTGATCTACATCCTGATAGTTTAACATCCCTGATGATACCCCTGATCTACATCCTGATAGTTTAACATCCCTGATGATACCCCTTATCTACATCCTAATAGTTTAACAGCCCTGATGATACTCCTGATCTACATCCTGACAGTTTAACACCCCTGATGATAACCCTGATCTACATCCTAATAGTTTAACACCCCTGATCTACATCCTAATAGTTTAACACCCCTGATGATACCCCTGATCTACATCCTAATAGTTTAACACCCCTGATGATACCCCTGATCTACATCCTGATAGTTTAACACCCCTGATCTACATCCTAATAGTTTGACACCCCTGATGATACCCCTGATCTATATCCTGACAGTTTAACACCCCTGATGATACCCCTGATCTACATCCTAATAGTTTAACACCCCTGATGATACCCCTGATCTACATCCTAATAGTTTAACACCCCTGATCTACATCCTAATAGTTTAACACCCCTGATGATACCCCTGATCTACATCCTAATAGTTTAACACCCCTGATCTACATCCTAATAGTTTAACATCCCTGATGATACCCCTGATCTACATCCTAATAGTTTAACATCCCTGATGATACCCCTGATCTACATCCTGACAGTTTAACATCCCTGATGATACCCCTGATCTACATCCTGACAGTTTAACATCCCTGATGATACCCTGATCTACATCCTGATAGTTTAACATCCCTGATGATACCCCTGATCCTGATGATACCCCTGATCTACATCCTGATAGTTTAACATACCCTGATGATACCCCTGATCTACATCCTGATAGTTTAACATCCCTGATGATACCCCTGATCTACATCCTGATAGTTTAACATCCCTGATGATACCCCTGATCTACATCCTGATAGTTTAACATCCCTGATGATACCCCTGATCTACATCCTGATAGTTTAACATCCTGATGATACCCTGATCTACATCCTAATAGTTTAACACCCCTGATGATACCCCTGATCTACATCCTAATAGTTTAACATCCCTGATGATACCCCTGATCTACATCCTGATAGTTTAACACCCCTGATGATACCCCTGATCTACATCCTGACAGTTTAACATACCCTGATGACACCCCTGATCTACATCCTGATAGTTTAACATCCCCTGATGATACCCCTGATCTACATCCTGACAGTTTAACATCCCTGATGATACCCCTGATCTACATCCTGATAGTTTAACATCCCCCTGATCTACATCCTGATAGTTTAACATCCCTGATGATACCCCTACATCTACATCCTATGATGTTTAACACCCCTGATCTACATCCTAATAGTTTAACACCCCTGATGAGTTTACCCTGATCTACATCCCTGATCTACATCCTAATAGTTTAACATCCCTGATGATACCCCTGATCTACATCCTGATAGTTTAACACCCCTGATGATACCCCTGATCTACATCCTGATAGTTTAACACCCCTGATCTACATCCTGATAGTTTAACATCCCTGATGATACCCCTGATCTACATCCTAATAGTTTAACATCTACATCCTGATAGTTTAACCCTGATGATACCCCTGATCTACATCCTAATAGTTTAACACCCCTGATGATACCCCTGATCTACATCCTGACAGTTTAACATCCCTGATGATACCCTGATCTACATCCTAATAGTTTAACACCCCTGATCTACATCCTGAGTTTAACACCCTGATGATACCCCTGATCTACATCCTTAATGATACCCCTGATCTACATAGTTTAACACCCCTGATCTGAGTTTAACACCCCTGATCTACATCCTGATAGTTTAACACCCCTGATCTACATCCTAACAGTTTGACAGTTTAACATCCTGATGACCCCTGATACCCTGATCTACATCCTACATCTGATGATACCCCTGATCTACATCCTAATAGTTTAACACCCCTGATGATACCCCTGATCTACATCCTAATAGTTTAACACCCCTGATCTACATCCTAATAGTTTAACACCCCTGATCTACATCCTAATAGTTTTGATGACACCCCTGATCTACATCCTAATAGTTTACACACCCCTGATCTACATCCTAATAGTTTAACATCCCTGATGATACCCCTGATCTACATCCTGATAGTTTAACACCCCTGATGATACCCCTGATCTACATCCTGACAGTTTAACATCCCTGATGATACCCCTGATCTACATCCTGACAGTTTAACATCCCTGATGATACCCCTGATCTACATCCTGATAGTTTAACATCCCTGATGATACCCCTGATCTACATCCTGACAGTTTAACACCCTGATGATACCCCTGATCTACATCCTGATAGTTTAACATCCCTGATGATACCCCTGATCTACATCCTGATAGTTTAACATCCCTGATGATATGATCTACATCCTGATAGTTTAACATCCCTGATGATACCCTGATCTACATCCTAACACCCTGAGTTCTACATCCTGATCTACATCCTGATAGTTTAACACCCCTGATGATACCCCTGATCTACATCCTGATAGTTTACACCCCATTTAACACCCCTGATCTACATCCTGACAGTTTAACACCCCTGATGATACCCCTGATCTACATCCTGATAGTTTAACACCCCTGATGATACCCCTGATCTACATCCTAATCCTAGTTTAACACCCCTGATGATATCTACCCCTGATCTACATCCTGATAGTTTAACACCCCTGATGATACCCTGATCTACATCCTGATAGTTTAACACACCCTGATCTACATCCTAATAGTTTAACACCCCTGATGATACCCCTGATAATACCCCTGATCTACATCCTGATAGTTTACACAGTTTCCCTGATGATACCCCTGATCTACATCCTAATAGTTTAACATCCCTGATGATACCCCTGATCTACATCCTAATAGTTTAACATCCCTGATGATACCCCTGATCTACATCCTGATAGTTTAACACCCCTGATGATACCCCTGATCTACATCCTAATAGTTTAACACCCCTGATCTACATCCTAATAGTTTACACACTGATCTACCCTGATGTTTACACCCCCCTGATCTACATCCTAATAGTTTAACACCCCTGATCTACATCCTGATAGTTTAACATCCCTGATGATACCCCTGATCTACATCCTGATACCCCTGATCTACATCCTGATGTTTAACATCCCTGATCTACATCCAGTTTAACATGATCTACCCTGAGTTTGACACCCCTGATCTACATCCTAATAGTTTAACATCCCTGATGATACCCCTGATCTACATCCTGATAGTTTAACACCCCTGATGATACCCCTGATCTACATCCTGATAGTTTAACATCCCTGATGATACCCCTGATCTACATCCTGATAGTTTAACATCCCTGATGATACCCCTGATCTACATCCTGACAGTTTAACATCCCTGATGATGATGATACCCCTGATCTACATCCTGATAGTTTAACATCCCTGATGATACCCCTGATCTACATCCTGATAGTTTAACACCCCTGATGATACCCCTGATCTACATCCTAATAGTTTAACATGAGTTTACACCCCTGATCTACATCCTGACAGTTTGACACCCCTGATCCATCCTGACAGTTTAACATCCCTGATCTGATCTACATCCTGACAGTTTAACACCCCTGATGATCTACATCCTGATAGTTTAACACCCTGATGATACATCCTAATAGTTTAACACCCCTGATGATACCCCTACATCCTAATAGTTTAACACATACCCCTGATACATCCTGATAGTTTAACCCCTGATCTACATCCTAATAGTTTAACACCCCTGATGATACCCTGATCTACATCCTACATAGTTTAACACCCCTGATGATAACCCCTGATCTACCCCTAATAGTTTAACACCCCTGATCTACATCCTAATAGTTTAACACCCCTGATGATACCCCTGATCTACATCCTAATAGTTTAACACCCTGATGATACCCCTGATCTACATCCTAATAGTTTAACACCCCTGATCTACATCCTAATAGTTTACACCCCTGATGATACCCCTGATCTACATCCTAATAGTTTACACCCCTGATGATACCCCTGATCTACATCCTAATAGTTTAACACCCCTGATGATACCTACTGATCTACATCCTAATAGTTTAACAACTGATCTACATCCTAATAGATACCCTGATCTACATCCTAATAGTTTACATCCCTGATGATACCCCTGATGATGTTTACCCCTGATCTACATCCTGATAGTTTAACATCCCTGATGATACCCCTGATCTACATCCTGATAGTTTAACATCCCTGATGATACCCCTGATCTACATCCTGATAGTTTAACATCCCTGATGATACCCCTGATCTACATCCTGATAGTTTAACATCCCTGATGATACCCCTGATCTACATCCTGACAGTTTAACATCCCTGATGATACCCCTGATCTACATCCTGATAGTTTAACTGATGATCCCTGATCTACATCCTGATAGTTTAACATCCCCTGATCTACATCCTGACAGTTTAACATCCCTGATGATACCCCTGATCTACATCCTAACAGTTTAACACCCCTGATCCTGATAGTTTAACACCCCTGATCTACATCCTGATAGTTTAACATCCCTGATGATACCCTGATCTACATCCTAATAGTTTAACACCCTGATGATACCCCTGATCTATATCCTGATAGTTTAACACCCCTGATGATACCCCTGATCTACATGAGTTTAACACCCCTGATGATACCCCTGATCTACATCCTAATAGTTTAACATCCCCCCTGATCTACATCCTAATAGTTTAACACCCCTGATGATACCCCTGATCTACATCCTGATAGTTTAACACCCCTGATGATACCCCTGATCTACATCCTGATAGTTTAACACCCCTGATGATACCCCTGATCTACATCCTGACAGTTTAACACCCTGATGATACCCCTGATCTACATCCTGATAGTTTAACATCCCTGATGATACCCCTGATCTACATCCTGATAGTTTAACATCCCTGATCTACATCCTGATAGTTTAACATCCCTGATGATACCCCTGATCTACATCCTGATAGTTTAACATCCCTGATGATACCCCTGATCTACATCCTGATAGTTTAACATCCCTGATGATACCCCTGATCTACATCCTGATAGTTTAACATCCCTGATGATACCCCTGATCTACATCCTGATAGTTTAACATCCCTGATGATACCCCTGATCTACATCCTGACAGTTTAACACCCCTGATGACCCCTGATCTACATCCTGATAGTTTAACACCCCCCTGATCTACATCCTAATAGTTTAACACCCCTGATGATACCCCTGATCTACATCCTAATAGTTTAACACCCCTGATGATACCCCTGATCTACATCCTAATAGTTTAACACTGATCTACCCTACATGTTTGAACCCCTGATGATACCCCTGATCTATATCCTGACAGTTTAACACCCCTGATGATACCCCTGATCTACATCCTGACAGTTTAACACCCCTGATGATACCCCTGATCTACATCCTAATAGTTTAACACCCCTGATGATCTACATCCTAATAGTTTAACACCCCTGATGATACCCCTGATCTACATCTAATAGTTTAACCTGATCTACATCCTAATAGTTTAACATCCCTGATGATACCCCTGATCTACATCCTAATAGTTTAACATCCCTGATGATACCCCTGATCTACATCCTGATAGTTTAACATCCCTGATGATACCCCTGATCTACATCCTGATAGTTTAACATCCCTGATGATACCCTGATCTACATCCTGATAGTTTAACATCCCTGATGTTTACCCCTGATCTACATCCTGATAGTTTAACATCCCTGATGATACCCCTGATCTACATCCTGATAGTTTAACATCCCTGATGATACCCCTGATCTACATCCTGATAGTTTAACATCCCTGATGATACCCCTGATCTACATCCTGACAGTTTAACATCCCCATGATAGTTTATCTACATCCCTGATGATACCCCTGATCTACATCCTAATAGTTTAACCCCTGATCTACATCCTGACAGTTTAACATCCCTGATGATACCCCTGATCTACATCCTGACAGTTTAACACCCCTGATGATACCCCTGATCTACATCCTGACAGTTTAACATCCCTGATGATACCCTGATCTACATCCTGATAGTTTAACATCCCTGATGATACCCCTGATCTACATCCTGATAGTTTAACACCCCTGATGATACCCCTGATCTTTAACATCCTAATAGTTTAACACCCCTGATGATACCCCTGATCTACATCCTGATAGTTTAACATCCCTGATGATACCCCTGATCTACATCCTGATAGTTTAACATCCCTGATGATACCCTGATCTACATCCTAATAGTTTAACAGCCCTGATCTACATCCTAATAGTTTAACATCCCTGATGATACCCCTGACCTACATCCTAATAGTTTAACAGCCCTGATCTACATCCTAATAGTTTAACAGCCCTGATCTACATCCTAATAGTTTAACACCCCTGATGATACCCCTGATCTACATCCTAATAGTTTAACACCCCTGATGATACCCCTGACCTACATCCTAATAGTTTAACACCCCTGATGATACCCCTGACCTACATCCTAATAGTTTAACACCCCTGATGATACCCCTGATCTACATCCTAATAGTTTAACACCCCTGATCTACATCCTAATAGTTTAACACCCCTGATCTACATCCTAATAGTTTAACACCCCTGATCTACATCCTAATAGTTTAACACCCCTGATCTACATCCTAATAGTTTAACACCCCTGATCTACATCCTAATAGTTTAACACCCCTGACTACATCCTAATAGTTTAACATCCCTGATGATACCCCTGATGACAGCCCTGATCTATATCCTGACAGTTTAACATCCCTGATGACACCCCTGATCTATATCCTGACAGTTTAACACCCCTGATGATACCCCTGATCTATATCCTGACAGTTTAACACCCCTGATGATACCCCTGATCTACATCCTAATAGTTTAATATCCCTGATGATACCCCTGATCTACATTCTAATAGTTGAACACCCTGATGATACCCCTGATCTACATCCTGACAGTTTAACACCCTTGATGACACCCCTGATGATACCCCTGATGATACCCCTGATCTACATCCTGACAGTTTAACATCCCTGATGATACCCCTGATCTACATCCTGACAGTTTAACATCCCTGATGATACCCCTGATCTATATCCTGACAGTTTAACATCCCTGATGATACCCCTGATCTACATCCTGACAGTTTAACATCCCTGATGATACCCCTGATCTATATCCTGACAGTTTAACATCCCTGATGATACCCCTGATCTACATCCTGACAGTTTAACATCCCTGATGATACCCCTGATCTATATCCTGACAGTTTAACACCCCTGATGATACCCCTGATCTATATCCTGACAGTTTAACACCCCTGATGATACCCCTGATCTACATCCTGATAGTTTAACACCCCTGATCTACATCCTAATAGTTTAACATCCCTGATGATACCCCTGATGACACCCCTGATCTATATCCTGACAGTTTAACATCCCTGATGATACCCCTGATCTATATCCTGACAGTTTAACACCCGATGATACCCCTGATCTATATCCTTACAGTTTAACACCCCTGATGATACCCCTGATCTATATCCTGACAGTTTAACACCCCTGATGATACCCCTGATCTACATCCTGACAGTTTAACACCCCTGATGATACCCCTGATCTATATCCTGACAGTTTAACACCCCTGATGATACCCCTGATCTATATCCTGACAGTTTAACACCCCTGATGATACCCCTGATCTACATCCTGATAGTTTAACACCCCTGATCTACATCCTAATAGTTTGACACCCCTGATGATACCCCTGATCTATATCCTGACAGTTTAACACCCCTGATGATACCCCTGATCTACATCCTAATAGTTTAACACCCCTGATCTACATCCTAATAGTTTAACACCCCTGATGATACCCCTGATCTACGTCCTAATAGTTTAACACCCCTGATCTACATCCTAATAGTTTAACATCCCTGATGATACCCCTGATCTACATCCTAATAGTTTAACATCCCTGATGATACCCCTGATCTACATCCTGACAGTTTAACACCCCTGATCTACATCCTGACAGTTTAACATCCCTGATGATACCCCTGATCTACATCCTGATAGTTTAACATCCCTGATGATACCCCTGATCTACATCCTGATAGTTTAACATCCCTGATGATACCCCTGATCTACATCCTGATAGTTTAACATCCCTGATGATACCCCTGATCTACATCCTGATAGTTTAACATCCCTGATGATACCCCTGATCTACATCCTGATAGTTTAACATCCCTGATGATACCCCTGATCTACATCCTGATAGTTTAACATCCCTGATGATACCCCTGATCTACATCCTGATAGTTTAACATCCCTGATGATACCCCTGATCTACATCCTAATAGTTTAACATCCCTGATGATACCCCTGATCTACATCCTGACAGTTTAACACCCCTGATGATACCCCTGATCTACATCCTGACAGTTTAACATCCCTGATGATACCCCTGATCTACATCCTGATAGTTTAACATCCCTGATGATACCCCTGATCTACATCCTGACAGTTTAACATCCCTGATGATACCCCTGATCTACATCCTGATAGTTTAACATCCCTGATGATACCCCTGATCTACATCCTGATAGTTTAACAGCCCTGATCTACATCCTAATAGTTTAACAGCCCTGATGATACCCTGACCTGACCTACATCCTAATAGTTTAACAGCCCTGATCTACATCCTAATAGTTTAACAGCCCTGATCTACATCCTAATAGTTTAACACCCCTGATGATACCCTGATCTATCTACATCCTAATAGTTTAACACCCCTGATGATACCCCTGACCTACATCCTAATAGTTTAACACCCCTGATGATATCCCCCTGACCTACATCCTAATAGTTTAACATCCTGATGATACCCTGACCTACATCCTAATAGTTTAACACCCCTGATGATACCCCTGATCTACATCCTAATAGTTTAACACCCCTGATCTACATCCTAATAGTTTAACACCCCTGATCTACATCCTAATAGTTTAACACCCCTGATATACATCCTAATAGTTTAACACCCCTGATCTACATCCTAATAGTTTAACACCCCTGATATACATCCTAATAGTTTAACACCCCTGATCTACATCCTAATAGTTTAACACCCCTGATCTACATCCTAATAGTTTAACACCCCTGACTACATCCTAATAGTTTAACATCCCTGATGATACCCCTGATGATACCCCTGATGACACCCCTGATCTATATCCTGACAGTTTAACATCCCTGATGACACCCCTGATCTATATCCTGACAGTTTAACATCCCTGATGATACCCCTGATCTACATCCTGATAGTTTAACATCCCTGATGATACCCCTGATCTACATCCTAATAGTTTAACATCCCTGATGATACCCCTGATCTACATCCTGACAGTTTAACACCCCTGATGATACCCCTGATCTACATCCTGACAGTTTAACATCCCTGATGATACCCCTGATCTACATCCTGATAGTTTAACATCCCTGATGATACCCCTGATCTACATCCTGACAGTTTAACATCCCTGATGATACCCCTGATCTACATCCTGATAGTTTAACATCCCTGATGATACCCCTGATCTACATCCTGATAGTTTAACAGCCCTGATCTACATCCTAATAGTTTAACATCCCTGATGATACCCCTGACCTACATCCTAATAGTTTAACAGCCCTGATCTACATCCTAATAGTTTAACAGCCCTGATCTACATCCTAATAGTTTAACACCCCTGATGATACCCCTGATCTACATCCTAATAGTTTAACACCCCTGATGATACCCCTGACCTACATCCTAATAGTTTAACACCCCTGATGATACCCCTGACCTACATCCTAATAGTTTAACACCCCTGATGATACCCCTGACCTACATCCTAATAGTTTAACACCCCTGATGATACCCCTGATCTACATCCTAATAGTTTAACACCCCTGATCTACATCCTAATAGTTTAACACCCCTGATCTACATCCTAATAGTTTAACACCCCTGATATACATCCTAATAGTTTAACACCCCTGATCTACATCCTAATAGTTTAACACCCCTGATATACATCCTAATAGTTTAACACCCCTGATCTACATCCTAATAGTTTAACACCCCTGATCTACATCCTAATAGTTTAACACCCCTGACTACATCCTAATAGTTTAACATCCCTGATGACACCCCTGATCTATATCCTGACAGTTTAACACCCCTGATGATACCCCTGATCTATATCCTGACAGTTTAACACCCCTGATGATACCCCTGATCTACATCCTAATAGTTTAATATCCCTGATGATACCCCTGATCTACATTCTAATAGTTGAACACCCCTGATGATACCCCTGATCTACATCCTGACAGTTTAACACCCTGATGATACCCCTGATCCCCTGATGATACCCCTGATGATACCCCTGATGATACCCCTGATCTACATCCTGACAGTTTAACATCCCTGATGATACCCCTGATCTACATCCTGACAGTTTAACATCCCTGATGATACCCCTGATCTATATCCTGACAGTTTAACATCCCTGATGATACCCCTGATCTACATCCTGACAGTTTAACATCCCTGATGATACCCTGATCTATATCCTGACAGTTTAACATCCCTGATGACACCCTGATCTATATCCTGACAGTTTAACATCCTGATGATACCCTGATCTATATCCTGACAGTTTAACACCCCTGATGATACCCCTGATCTACATCCTGACAGTTTAACACCCCTGATATACCCCTGATCTACATCCTGATAGTTTAACACCCCTGATCTACATCCTAATAGTTTAACATCCCTGATGATACCCCTGATGACACCCCTGATCTATATCCTGACAGTTTAACATCCCTGATGATACCCTGATCTATATCCTGACAGTTTAACACCCTGATGATACCCCTGATCTATATCCTGACAGTTTAACACCCCTGATGATACCCCTGATCTACATCCTGACAGTTTAACACCCTGATGATACCCCTGATCTACATCCTGACAGTTTAACATCCCTGATGATACCCCTGATCTATATCCTGACAGTTTAACACCCCTGATGATACCCCTGATCTACATCCTGACAGTTTAACACCCCTGATGATACCCCTGATCTACATCCTGATAGTTTAACCCCTGATGATACCCCTGATCTACATCCTGATAGTTTAACACCCCTGATGATACCCCTGATCTACATCTACAGTTTCCTGATCTACATCCTAATAGTTTAACACCCCTGATCTACATCCTAATACATCATCCTGATGTTTTAACAGTTTAACACCCCTGATCTACATCCTAATAGTTTAACATCCCTGATGATACCCCTGATGATACCCCTGACCCCCTACTATATCCTGACACCCTGATCTATATCCTGACAGTTTAACATCCCTGATGACACCCCTGATCTACATCCTGACAGTTTAACACCCTGATGACACCCCTGATCTACATCCTAATAGTTTAACACCCCTGATGATACCCCTGATCTACATCCTAATAGTTTAACATCCCTGATGATACCCCTGATCTACATCCTGATAGTTTAACATCCCTTGATGATACCCCTGATCTACATCCTAATAGTTTAACATCCCTGATGATACCCCTGAACTACATCCTAATAGTTTAACATCCCTGATCTACATCCTAATAGTTTAACATCCCTGATGATACCCCTGATGATACCCCTGATGACCCCTGATCCCTGATCTACATCCTGACAGTTTAACATCCCTGATGACACCCCTGATCTATATCCTGACAGTTTAACACCCCTGATGATACCCCTGATCTATATCCTGACAGTTTAACACCCCTGATGATACCCCTGATCTACATCCTGACAGTTTAACATCCCTGATGATACCCCTGATCTATATCCTGATAGTTTAACATCCCTGATGATACCCCTGATCTATATCCTGACAGTTTAACATCCCTGATGATACCCCTGATCTATATCCTGACAGTTTAACACCCTGATGATACCCCTGATCTATATCCTGACAGTTTAACACCCCTGATGATACCCCTGATCTATATCTTGACAGTTTAACACCCCTGATGATACCCCTGATCTACATCCTGATAGTTTAACACCCTGATGATACCCCTGATCTACATCCTGATAGTTTAACACCCCTGATCTACATTGATACCCCTGATCTACATCCTAATAGTTTAACACCCCTGATGACACCCCTGATCTACATCCTAATAGTTTAACACCCCTGATGATACCCCTGATCTACATCCTAATAGTTTAACACCCCTGATGATACCCCTGATCTACATCCTGATAGTTTAACACCCCTGATCTACATCCTAATAGTTTAACATCCCTGATGATACCCCTGAACTACATCCTAATAGTTTAACACCCCTGATCTACATCCTAATAGTTTAACATCCCTGATGATACCCCTGATGATACCCCTGATGACAACCCTGATCTATATCCTGACAGTTTAACATCCCTGATGACACCCCTGATCTATATCCTGACAGTTTAACACCCCTGATGACACCCCTGATCTACATGCTAATAGTTTAACACCCCTGATGATACCCCTGATCTACATCCTAATAGTTTAACATCCCTGATGACCCCTGATCTACATCCTGATAGTTTAACACCCCTGATCTACATCCTAATAGTTTAACATCCCTGATGATACCCCTGATCTACATCCTAATAGTTTAACACCCCTGATCTACATCCTAATAGTTTAACATCCCTGATGATACCCCTCTGATACCCCTGATGATACCCCTGATTATCCTGACAGTTTAACATCCCTGATGACACCCCTGATCTACATCCTGACAGTTTAACACCCCTGATGATACCCCTGATCTACATCCTGACAGTTTAACACCCCTGATGATACCCCTGATCTACATCCTGACAGTTTAACATCCCTGATGATACCCCTGATCTATATCCTGACAGTTTAACATCCCTGATGATACCCCTGATCTACATCCTGACAGTTTAACATCCCTGATGGTTTAACACCCTGATCTATATCCTGACAGTTTAACACCCCTGATGCCACCCCTGATCTATATCCTGACAGTTTAACACCCCTGATCTACAATCTGATAGTTTAACACCCCTGATCTACACCCTGATAGTTTAACACCCCTGATGATACCCCTGATCAACATCCTAATAGTTTAACACCCTGATCTACATCCTAATAGTTTAACACCCCTGATGATACCCCTGATCTACATCCTAATAGTTTAACACCCCTGATCTACATCCTAATAGTTTAACATCCCTGATGATACCCCTGATCTACATCCTAATAGTTTAACACCCCTGATCTACATCCTAATAGTTAACACCCCTGATCTACATCCTAATAGTTTAACATCCCTGATCTACATCCTAATAGTTTAACAGCCCTGATCTACATCCTAATAGTTTAACAGCCCTGATCTACATCCTAATAGTTTAACACCCTGATGATACCCCTGATCTACATCCTGACAGTTTAACATCCCTGATGATACCCCTGATCTACATCCTGATAGTTTAACATCCCTGATGATACCCTGATCTACATCCTGATAGTTTAACATCCCTGATGATACCCCTGATCTACATCCTGACAGTTTAACATCCCTGATGATACCCCTGATCTACATCCTGATAGTTTAACATCCCTGATGATACCCCTGATCAACATCCTAATAGTTTAACCTGATCTACATCCTAATAGTTTAACATCCCTAATGATACCCCTGATCTACATCCTAATAGTTTAACACCCCTGATCTACATCCTGATAGTTTAACACCCCTGATCTACATCCTAATAGTTTAACATCCCTGATCTACATCCTAATAGTTTAACATCCCTGATCTACATCCTAATAGTTTACCCCTGATCTACATCCTGATAGTTTAACACCCCTGATGATACCCCTGATCTACATCCTGATAGTTTAACACCCCTGATGATCCCATCCTAATAGTTTAACACCCCTGATGATACCCCTGATCTACATCCTAATAGTTTAACACCCCTGATGACACCCCTTATCTACATCCTAATAGTTTAACAGCCCTGATGATACTCCTGATCTACATCCTGACAGTTTAACACCCTGATGATACAGCCCTGATCTACATCCTAATAGTTTAACACCCCTGATCTACATCATAATAGTTTAACACCCCTGATGATACCCCTGATCTACATCCTAATAGTTTAACACCCCTGATGATACTGATCTACCTAATAGTTTAACACCCCTGATCTACATCCTAATAGTTTGACACCCCTGATGATACCCCTGATCTATATCCTGACAGTTTAACACCCCTGATGATACCCCTGATCTACATCCTAATAGTTTAACACCCCTGATCTACATCCTAATAGTTTAACACCCCTGATCTACATCCTAATAGTTTAACACCCCCGATGATACCCCTGATCTACATCCTAATAGTTTAACACCCCTGATCTACATCCTAATAGTTTAACATCCCTGATGATACCCCTGATCTACATCCTAATAGTTTAACATCCCTGATGATACCCCTGATCTACATCCTGACAGTTTAACACCCCTGATGATACCCCTGATCTACATCCTGACAGTTTAACATCCCTGATGATACCCCTGATCTACATCCTGATAGTTTAACATCCCTGATGATACCCCTGATCTACATCCTGATAGTTTAACATCCTGATGATACCCCTGATCTACATCCTGATAGTTTAACATCCCTGATGATACCCCTGATCTACATCCTGATAGTTTAACATCCCTGATGATACCCCTGATCTACATCCTGATAGTTTAACATCCCTGATGATACCCCTTATCTACATCCTAATAGTTTAACAGCCCTGATGATACTAATAGTTTAACACCCCTGATCTACATCCTGACAGTTTAACACCCTGATGATAACCCTGATCTACATCCTAATAGTTTAACACCCCTGATCTACATCCTAATAGTTTAACACCCCTGATGATACCCCTGATCTACATCCTAATAGTTTAACACCCCTGATCTACATCCTAGTTTGACACCCCTGATGATCTATCATCCTGACAGTTTAACACCCCTGATGATACCCCTGATCTACATCCTAATAGTTTAACACCCTGATGATACCCCTGATCTACATCCTAATAGTTTAACACCCCTGATCTACATCCTAATAGTTTAACACCCCCGATGATACCCCTGATCTACATCCTAATAGTTTAACACCCCTGATCTACATCCTAATAGTTTAACATCCCTGATGATACCCCTGATCTACATCCTAATAGTTTAACATCCCTGATGATACCCCTGATCTACATCCTGACAGTTTAACACCCCTGATGATACCCCTGATCTACATCTTGACAGTTTAACATCCCTGATGATACCCCTGATCTACATCCTGATAGTTTAACATCCCTGATGATACCCCTGATCTACATCCTGATAGTTTAACATCCTGATGATACCCCTGATCTACATCCTGATAGTTTAACATCCCTGATGATACCCCTGATCTACATCCTGATAGTTTAACATCCCTGATGATACCCCTGATCTACATCCTGATAGTTTAACATCCCTGATGATATGCCCCTTATCTACATCCTAATAGTTTAACAGCCCTGATGATACCCTGATCTACATCCTGACAGTTTTAACCCCTGATCTACATCCTAATAGTTTAACACCCCTGATGATACCCCTGATCTACATCCTAATAGTTTAACACCCCTGATGATACCCCTGATCTACATCCTGATAGTTTAACACCCCTGATCTACATCCTAATAGTTTGACACCCCTGATGATACCCCTGATCTATATCCTGACAGTTTAACACCCCTGATGATACCCCTGATCTACATCCTAATAGTTTAACACCCCTGATGATACCCCTGATCTACATCCTAATAGTTTAACACCCCTGATCTACATCCTAATAGTTTAACACCCCTGATGATACCCCTGATCTACATCCTAATAGTTTAACACCCCTGATCTACATCCTAATAGTTTAACATCCCTGATGATACCCCTGATCTACATCCTAATAGTTTAACATCCCTGATGATACCCCTGATCTACATCCTGACAGTTTAACATCCCTGATGATACCCCTGATCTACATCCTGATAGTTTAACATCCCTGATGATACCCCTGATCTACATCCTGATAGTTTAACATCCCTGATGATACCCCTGATCTACATCCTGATAGTTTAACATCCCTGATGATACCCCTGATCTACATCCTGATAGTTTAACATCCCTGATGATACCCTGATCTACATCCTGATAGTTTAACATCCCTGATGATACCCCTGATCTACATCCTGATAGTTTAACATCCCTGATGATACCCCTGATCTACATCCTGATAGTTTAACATCCCTGATGATACCCCTGATCTACATCCTAATAGTTTAACATCCCTGATGATACCCCTGATCTACATCCTAATAGTTTAACATCCCTGATGATACCCCTGATCTACATCCTGACAGTTTAACACCCCTGATGATACCCCTGATCTACATCCTGACAGTTTAACATCCCTGATGATACCCCTGATCTACATCCTGATAGTTTAACATCCCTGATGAGACCCCTGATCTACATCCTGACAGTTTAACATCCCTGATGATACCCCTGATCTACATCCTGATAGTTTAACATCCCTGATGATACCCCTGATCTACATCCTGATAGTTTAACAGCCCTGATCTACATCCTAATAGTTTAACATCCCTGATGATACCCCTGATCTACATCCTAATAGTTTAACATCCCTGATGATACCCCTGACCTACATCCTAATAGTTTAACAGCCCTGATCTACATCCTAATAGTTTAACAGCCCTGATCTACATCATAATAGTTTAACACCCCTGATGATACCCCTGACCTACATCCTAATAGTTTAACACCCCTGATGATACCCCTGATCTACATCCTAATAGTTTAACACCCCTGATGATACCCCTGATCTACATCCTAATAGTTTAACACCCCTGATGATACCCCTGACCTACATCCTAATAGTTTAACACCCCTGATGATACCCCTGACCTACATCCTAATAGTTTAACACCCCTGATGATACCCCTGATCTACATCCTAATAGTTTAACACCCCTGATCTACATCCTAATAGTTTAACACCCCTGATCTACATCCTAATAGTTTAACACCCCTGATATACATCCTAATAGTTTAACACCCCTGATCTACATCCTAATAGTTTAACACCCCTGATCTACATCCTAATAGTTTAACACCCCTGACTACATCCTAATAGTTTAACATCCCTGATGATACCCCTGATGACAGCCCTGATCTATATCCTGACAGTTTAACATCCCTGATGACACCCCTGATCTATATCCTGACAGTTTAACACCCCTGATGATACCCCTGATCTATATCCTGACAGTTTAACACCCCTGATGATACCCCTGATCTACATCCTAATAGTTTAATATCCCTGATGATACCCCTGATCTACATTCTAATAGTTGAACACCCCTGATGATACCCCTGATCTACATCCTGACAGTTTAACACCCTTGATGATACCCCTGATGATACCCCTGATGATACCCCTGATGATACCCCTGATCTACATCCTGACAGTTTAACATCCCTGATGATACCCCTGATCTACATCCTGACAGTTTAACATCCCTGATGATACCCCTGATCTATATCCTGACAGTTTAACATCCCTGATGATACCCCTGATCTACATCCTGACAGTTTAACATCCCTGATGATACCCCTGATCTACATCCTGACAGTTTAACATCCCTGATGATACCCCTTATCTACATCCTAATAGTTTAACACCCTGATGATACCCTGATCTACATCCTGACAGTTTAACACCCCTGATGATACCTGATCTACATCCTAATAGTTTAACACCCCTGATCTACATCCTAATAGTTTAACACCCCTGATGATACCCCTGATCTACATCCTAATAGTTTAACACCCCTGATCTACATCCTAATAGTTTGACACCCCTGATGATACCCCTGATCTATATCCTGACAGTTTAACACCCCTGATGATACCCCTGATCTACATCCTAATAGTTTAACACCCCTGATGATACCCCTGATCTACATCCTAATAGTTTAACACCCCTGATCTACATCCTAATAGTTTAACACCCCCGATGATACCCCTGATCTACATCCTAATAGTTTAACACCCTGATCTACATCCTAATAGTTTAACATCCCTGATGATACCCCTGATCTACATCCTAATAGTTTAACATCCCTGATGATACCCCTGATCTACATCCTGACAGTTTAACACCCCTGATGATACCCCTGATCTACATCTTGACAGTTTAACATCCCTGATGATACCCCTGATCTACATCCTGATAGTTTAACATCCCTGATGATACCCCTGATCTACATCCTGATAGTTTAACATCCCTGATGATACCCCTGATCTACATCCTGATAGTTTAACATCCCTGATGATACCCCTGATCTACATCCTGATAGTTTAACATCCCTGATGATACCCCTGATCTACATCCTGATAGTTTAACATCCCTGATGATACCCCTTATCTACATCCTAATAGTTTAACAGCCCTGATGATACTCCTGATCTACATCCTGACAGTTTAACACCCCTGATGATAACCCTGATCTACATCCTAATAGTTTAACACCCCTGATCTACATCCTAATAGTTTAACACCCCTGATGATACCCCTGATCTACATCCTAATAGTTTAACACCCCTGATGATACCCCTGATCTACATCCTAATAGTTTAACACCCCTGATCTACATCCTAATAGTTTGACACCCCTGATGATACCCCTGATCTATATCCTGACAGTTTAACACCCCTGATGATACCCCTGATCTACATCCTAATAGTTTAACACCCCTGATGATACCCCTGATCTACATCCTAATAGTTTAACACCCCTGATCTACATCCTAATAGTTTAACACCCCTGATGATACCCCTGATCTACATCCTAATAGTTTAACACCCCTGATCTACATCCTAATAGTTTAACATCCCTGATGATACCCCTGATCTACATCCTAATAGTTTAACATCCCTGATGATACCCCTGATCTACATCCTGACAGTTTAACATCCCTGATGATACCCCTGATCTACATCCTGATAGTTTAACATCCCTGATGATACCCCTGATCTACATCCTGATAGTTTAACATCCCTGATGATACCCCTGATCTACATCCTGATAGTTTAACATCCCTGATGATACCCCTGATCTACATCCTGATAGTTTAACATCCCTGATGATACCCCTGATCTACATCCTGATAGTTTAACATCCCTGATGATACCCCTGATCTACATCCTGATAGTTTAACATCCCTGATGATACCCCTGATCTACATCCTGATAGTTTAACATCCCTGATGATACCCCTGATCTACATCCTAATAGTTTAACATCCCTGATGATACCCCTGATCTACATCCTAATAGTTTAACATCCCTGATGATACCCCTGATCTACATCCTGACAGTTTAACACCCCTGATGATACCCCTGATCTACATCCTGACAGTTTAACATCCCTGATGATACCCCTGATCTACATCCTGATAGTTTAACATCCCTGATGAGACCCCTGATCTACATCCTGACAGTTTAACATCCCTGATGATACCCCTGATCTACATCCTGATAGTTTAACATCCCTGATGATACCCCTGATCTACATCCTGATAGTTTAACAGCCCTGATCTACATCCTAATAGTTTAACATCCCTGATGATACCCCTGATCTACATCCTAATAGTTTAACATCCCTGATGATACCCTGACCTACATCCTAATAGTTTAACAGCCCTGATCTACATCCTGATAGTTTAACAGCCCTGATCTACATCTAATAGTTTAACACCCCTGATGATACCCCTGACCTACATCCTAATAGTTTAACACCCTGATGATACCCCTGATCTACATCCTAATAGTTTAACACCCCTGATGATACCCTGACCTACATCCTAATAGTTTAACACCCCTGATGATACCCCTGACCTACATCCTAATAGTTTAACACCCCTGATGATACCCCTGATCTACATCCTAATAGTTTAACACCCTGATCTACATCCTAATAGTTTAACACCCTGATCTACATCCTAATAGTTTAACACCCTGATATACATCTAATAGTTTAACACCCCTGATCTACATCCTAATAGTTTAACACCCCTGATCTACATCCTAATAGTTTAACACCCCTGACTACATCCTAATAGTTTAACATCCCTGATGATACCCCTGATGACAGCCCTGATCTATATCCTGACAGTTTAACATCCCTGATGACACCCCTGATCTATATCCTGACAGTTTAACACCCCTGATGATACCCCTGATCTATATCCTGACAGTTTAACACCCCTGATGATACCCCTGATCTACATCCTAATAGTTTAATATCCCTGATGATACCCCTGATCTACATTCTAATAGTTGAACATCCCTGATGATACCCTGATCTACATCCTGACAGTTTAACACCCTTGATGATACCCCTGATGATACCCCTGATGATACCCCTGATGATACCCCTGATCTACATCCTGACAGTTTAACATCCCTGATGATACCCCTGATCTACATCCTGACAGTTTAACATCCCTGATGATACCCCTGATCTATATCCTGACAGTTTAACATCCCTGATGATACCCTGATCTACATCCTGACAGTTTAACATCCCTGATGATACCCCTGATCTATATCCTGACAGTTTAACATCCCTGATGACACCCTGATCTATATCCTGACAGTTTAACACCCTGATGATACCCCTGATCTATATCCTGACAGTTTAACACCCCTGATGATACCCTGATCTATATCCTGACAGTTTAACACCCTGATGATACCCCTGATCTACATCTGATAGTTTCCTGATCTACATCCTAATAGTTTAACATCCCTGATGATACCCCTGATGACACCCCTGATCTATATCCTGACAGTTTAACATCCCTGATGATATCCCTGATCTATATCCTGACAGTTTAACACCCGATGATACACCTGATCTATATCCTGACAGTTTAACACCCCTGATGATACCCCTGATCTATATCCTGACAGTTTAACACCCCTGATGATACCCCTGATCTACATCCTGACAGTTTAACACCCCTGATGATACCCCTGATCTATATCCTGACAGTTTAACACCCCTGTTGATACCCCTGATCTACATCCTGACAGTTTAACACCCCTGATGATACCCCTGATCTACATCCTGATAGTTTAACACCCCTGATCTACATCCTAATAGTTTGACACCCCTGATGATACCCTGATCTATATCCTGACAGTTTAACACCCCTGATGATGCCCCTGATTTACATCCTAATAGTTTAACACCCCTGATGAT
>NW_025749281.1:0-12500 GCF_021184085.1 Oncorhynchus gorbuscha
GGAGAGAGACAGAGATAAACACTGTGGTGTGGGCCTGTTCACTGCAGTAGGGAGGACAAACAGAGATAAACACTGTGGTGTGGAGCCTGTTCACTGTAGTAGGGAGGGAGGAGAGGGGACAGAGATAAACACTGTGGTGTGGGGCCTGTTCACTGCAGTAGGGAGGAGACAGAGATAAACACTGTGGTGTGGGGCCTGTTCACTGTAGTAGGGAGACAGAGATACAACACTGGTGTAGGGCCTGTTCACTGTAGTAGGAGACAGACCAGAGATAAACACTGTGGTGTGGGGCCTGTTCACTGCAGTAGGGAGGAGAGAGAGAGATAAACACTGTGGTGTGGGGCCTGTTCACTGTAGTAGGGAGAGAGACAGAGATAAACAGAGTTCACTGTAGTAGGGAGAGAGACAGAGATAAACACTGTGGTGTAGGGCCTGTTCACTGCAGTAGGGAGGAGAGACAGAGATAAACACTGGGTGTGGGGCCTGTTCACTGCAGTAGGGAGGAGAGAGACAGAGATAAACACTGTGGTGTGGAGCCTGTTCACTGCAGTAGGGAGGAGAGACAACAGAGATAAACACCGTGGTGTGGGGCCTGTTCACTGTAGTAGGGGAGAGAGGAGAGGACAGAGATAAACACTGTGGTGTAGGGCCTGTTCACTGCAGTAGGGAGGATAAACACTGTGGTGGGAGAGACAGAGATAAACACTGTGGTGTGGGGCCTGTTCACTGCAGTAGGAGACAGAGATAAACACTGTGGTGTGGGGCCTGTTCACTGTAGTAGGGGGAGACAGACAGAGATAAACACTGTGGTGTGGGGCCTGTTCACTGCAGTAGGGAGACAACAGAGATAAACACTGTGGTGTGGGGCCTGTTCACTGCAGTACTGGTGGAGGAGTAGAGACAGAGATAAACACTGTGGTGTGGGGCCTGTTCACTGCAGTAGGGAGAGAGACAGAGATAAACACTGTGGTGTGGGGCCTGTTCACTGACAGTAGGGAGGAGGGAGAGACAGAGATAAACACTGTGGTGTGGGGCCTGTTCACTGTAGTAGGGAGAGTGGGGAGACAACAGAGATAAACACTGTGGTGTGGGGCCTGTTCACTGTAGTAGGAGGGAGAGGACAGAGATAAACACTGTGGTGTAGGGCCTGTTCACTGCAGTAGGGGGGAGAGACAGAGATAAACACTGTGGTGTGGGGCCTGTTCACTGCAGTACTGGAGGGGAGAGAGACAGAGATAAACACTGTGGTGTGGGGCCTGTTCACTGCAGTAGGGAGAGAGACAGAGATAAACACTGTGGTGTGGGGCCTGTTCACTGCAGTAGGGAGTGAGTCGTAAGACAGAGATAAACACTGTGGTGTGGGGCCTGTTCACTGTAGTAGGGAGGAGAGAGACAGAGATAAACACTGTGGTGTGGGGCCTGTTCACTGCAGTAGGGAGGAGAGACAGAGATAAACACTGTGGTGTGGGGCCTGTTCACTGTAGTAGGGAGACAACAGAGATAAACACTGTGGTGTGGGGCCTGTTCACTGCAGTAGGGAGACAACAGAGATAAACACTGTGGTGTGGGGCCTGTTCACTGCAGTAGGGAGAGAGACAGAGATAAACACTGTGGTGTGGGGCCCATTCACTGCAGTGGGATACTCAGATAAACACAATCAAACAGTGTGGTTGGGGCCTGTTTACTGCATAGGGAGGGAGCCCAGAGACAGAGTGTGTTAGTTATTTAATCAAACAGTGTGCTTAATGCATCAGTAGAGACAGAGCTCTTAGTCATTGGACCAGAGAGAGAGAGAGAGAGATAGACACTGTTTTAGAGAGAGAGAGAGAGAGAGAGAGAGAGAGAGAGAGAAGAGAGAGAGAGAGAGAGAGAGAGAGAGAGAGAGAGAGAGAGAGAGAGAGAGAGAGAGAGAGAGGGGCCACAAACACACAGTCTATTCAGACCTCGTCTAGTAGTAAAGCCTCTAATCTGACCAACATTACAGCTGACCAACTGTGAATGGAGCTCCATTCCTGCTGCCTTACTCACTCACACCACAACTATACCAGTTCTATCCATTGATTGGTTTAGCCCACCAGAAACCTGTTTTGATTGGTCAGCTGTAATGCATCTGCTGTGACAGGCTTTAGTCATTGGTTTTTCCTCAGTTCCCCCCAATGTTACATGTTTTATTAACTTGGTTCATAAATTATATACAAAAAAACATGCCATCTCTCTATCTCTCATCACTTTTCTCTCCCCCTCCCTCCCTCTCTCTCTCCCCCTCCCTCCCTCTCTCTCTCCCCCTCCCCCTCTCTTCCTTTCTTCCTGAAATAGAGAGGAAACCTCAGTCCATCTGCTTACTCAGTCTTTAAAACACTCTGTCAGCATTTTCACCGTTGACTAATAAAGTTATTTTAGTTTTGAAATGGTAACTTCAGAGAAAAAAATACTCTCTTTTGTCTCATTCTCTCTCACCCCATCTCTCTCTCTCTCTCTCTCTCCCTCCCCTCTCTCTCTCTCCCCATCTCTCTCTCTCTCCCTCCATCTCTCTCTCCCTCTCTCTCTCCCTACCCCCTCTCCCTCTCTCTCTCTCCCATCTCTCTCTCTCCCTCCCTCTCTCTCTCTCTGTCTCTCTCTGTGTCAGTAGTGATCTCTCTTTGTCCACACCCTAGGTCTAGTCACTCTCTGTCATGTGTCTGTGTCAGTAGTGATGCGTAGCAGCTGTATTTGTCACAGGTCACTGTAGGTAGGTCTAGTCAGCAGCATGTGTGTGTGGTAGGGGTGTAGGTCTCGTCAGCAGCATGTGTGTGGTATGGGTGTAGGTCTAGTCAGCAGGATGTGTGTGTGGTAGGGTGTAGGTCTCGTCAGCAGCATGTGTGTGTGGTAGGGGTGTAGGTCTAGTCAGCAGCATGTGTGTGTGGTATGGGTGTAGGTCTAGTCAGCAGGATGTGTGTGTGGTAGGGGTGTAGGTCTAGTCAGCAGGATGTGTGTGTGGTAGGGGTGTAGGTCTAGTCAGCAGCATGTGTGTGTGGTAGGGGTGTAGGTCTAGTCAGCAGGATGTGTGTGTGGTAGGGGTGTAGGTCTAGTCAGCAGCATGTGTGTGTGGTAGGGGTGTAGGTCTAGTCAGCAGCATGTGTGTGTGGTAGGGGTGTAGGTCTAGTCAGCAGCTGTGTGTGTGTGGTAGGGGTGTAGGTCTAGTCAGCAGCATGTGTGTGTGGTAGGGGTGTAGGTCTAGTCAGCAGCATGTGTGTGTGTGGTAGGGGTGTAGGTCGTCAGCAGCATGTGTGTGTGTGGTAGGGGTGTAGGTCGTCGTGAACCAGGCTTCCCTAAAATGGGAAGTGTGGGGATGTTCCATGGCAGGAATCAGGAAGGAACCCGGTGCCTTGCTTGGGAGGAGCTCATCAGATTTATGCCAAAGAATATCAACAAAACAACCATTTTATAACGTTTTGTCCAGATTAGCTAAAGCTGTCAAGCTGCAGTAAGAAGGAAGAAATGATATACAACACTACAACAATACCAATATTTAATATTTTGACGTTTCAAACGTGATATTTGGCTGTAAAGGCCAGCATGAAGAAATGATATACAACACTGGCCATATCAATATTTATATTTTTACTAACATGACATTTGGCTGTAAAGGCTAGCATGCGGGACAAGTCGCTACGATGAGATTTTTTGTGGAGAGAAAAGTCAGCTAACCTCGTAACCTACCTAGGTATAACTAACTAGCTAGCTACAAGCTACTATAACTAACTAGCTAGCTAGGAGCTACTATAACTAACTAGCTAGCTATGAGCTACTATAACTAACCAGCTAGCTACGAGCTACTATAACTAACTAGCTAGGTACTAGCCACTATAACTAACTAGCTAGCTACTATAACTAACTAGCTAGCTACGAGCTACTATAACTAACTAGCTAGCTACTAGCTACTATAACTAACTAGCTAGCTACTAGCTACTATAACTAACTAGCTAGCTGCTAGCTACTATAACTAACTAGCTAGCTACTATAACTAACTAGCGAGAGAGAGAGAGAGAGAGAGAGAGAGAGAGAGAGAGAGAGAGAGAGAGAGAGAGAGAGAAGAGAATCAAATAAAACTCATTGGAGGACCAGATACATAAAGGTTATGGTAATTTGAGAATACAACACAGACCCATTACAGACAGAACCTCTTCCTCTCTTTATTGAAGCACAGACCCATTACAGACAGAACCTCTTCCTCTCTTTATTGAAGCACAGACCCATTACAGACAGAACCTCTTCCTCTCTTTATTGAAGCACAGACCCATTACAGACAGAACCTCTTCCTCTCTTTAAATAAAACCCATTACAGGAGAATCTTACCTTTTTATACATTACAGAAGAACCTCTTCCTCTCTTTATTGAAGCACAGACCCATTACAGACAGAACCTCTTCCTCTCTTTATTGAAGCACAGACCCATTACAGACAGAACCTCTTCCTCTCTTTATTGATACACAGACCCATTACAGACAGAACCCCTTCCTCTCTTTATTGATACACAGACCCATTACAGACAGAACCCCTTCCTCTCTTTATTGACACACAGACCCATTACAGACAGAACCTCTTCTTCTCTTTATTGACACACAGACCCATTACAGACAGAACCCCTTCCTCTCTTTATTGACACACAGACCCATTACAGACAGAACCTCTTCTTCTCTTTATTGACACACAGACCCATTACAGACAGAACCTCTTCCTCTCTTTATTGACACACAGACCCATTACAGACAGAAGCCCTTCCTCTCTTTATTGACACACAGACCCATTACAGACAGAACCTACTGTAGCCAGCTAGCTAGTTAATAATACCCTGTTTAAATATTTTTTTATGTATTTAATTACTTGAACATGTTCTCCCGCTGCTTCTGTTTTATGGGTCCTTAGAAACTAAATACTGGGCCATTTTCGAGATATTTTCAGTGGTAGCAAAGCGGCCGTGTGGACAGGAGGACACAAAAGGAAATGGGGTTTGTCCCCAGAGCGGTTTAGAACGTGACCTTTGACTTTACCAACGTAATTCACTTTCAATAAAATATCAATCGCAGACTTGTCAGCGACACTTGATAATTTGCGCTTGAAAAACTAGCAACAACACCAACTACCGGGACGGTAATCACGTGATTCACACCCAGCAGCCGTTCTACAAGGGAAATAGAAATGTAACATCTAATCAAAATCTGTTCGCTGTGTTTTTACACCAAAACTAAATTCTCCAGGCGGTGGTATGGCAAAGTGAGACTAGAGTGTAGTGTGTGTGTGTGTCTGTCTGCCTGCGTATGTAGTCTGTGTTAATCTCCTCAACGCTGGGAATTCCCCTCTCCCCCACTCCTGGCCCCTCCCCCTTACGTTGGCGGACTTTGTTTCCTGTGGCGGTGACATCACAGGTCAGCCTTTGGGTCATGGGGTTGCGTTTCCTGTTTGGCACGGCAACATAACGGTTCACGGCCGTTCGTCCAATGGGGTCCGTTTTCGAACACGACTCTGTGACAAATTATTTGGAGAAGAAGACAAACTGAGTTTTACAATAAGACCAGACCAGAGCCCATCAACTCAATGAAAGACGGATTGAAAGAAGAATAGTGGAAAGAAGAATAGTTTTGAAAAGAGGAATAGTTTTGAAAAGAGGAATAGTTTTGAAAAGAGGAATAGTTTTGAAAAGAGGAATAGTTTTGAAAAGAGGAATAGTTTTGAAAAGAGGAATAGTTTTGAAAGAGAATAGTTTTGAATAGAATAGTTTTGAAAAGAGGAATAGTTTTGAAAAGAGGAATAGTTTTGAAAAGAGGAATAGTTTTGAAAAGAGAATAGTTTTGAAAAAGAATAGAAAAGAGGAATAGTTTTGAAAAGAGGAATAGTTTTGAAAAGAGGAATAGTTTTAGTTTTGAAAAGAGGAATAGTGAAAAGAGGAATTTTTGAAAAGAGGAATAGTTTTGAAAAGAGGAATAGTTTTGAAAAGAGGAATAGTTTTGAAAAGAGGAATAGTTTTGAAAGAGGAGAGGAATAGTTTTGGAAAGAAAAGTGTTTGAAAAGAAGAATAGTTTTGAAAAGAGGAAAGTTTTGAAAAGAGTAGTTTTGAAAAGGAATAGTTTTGGAAAATGGAATAGTTTTGAAAAGAGGAATAGTTTTGAAAAAGAATAGTTTTGAAAAGAGGAATAGTTTTGAAAAGAGGAATAGTTTTGAAAAGAGGAATAGTTTTGGAAAATGGCATAGTTTTGGAAAGAGGAATAGTGTTTGAAAAGAGGAATAGTTTAGAAAAGAGGAATAGTTTTGAAAAGAGGAATAGTTTTGAAAAGAGGAATAGTTTTGAAAAGAGGAATAGTTTTGAAAAGAGGAATAGTTTTGAAAAGAGGAATAGTTTTGGAAAGAGGGCTCGTTTTCTGTGTGTGGGGAAGGGAGGGGTTGCTGTCTCTGTCTGGTTAATCCCTCTCTCTGTTTTCACACACACAGCTGTTTCCTGGGGTGGTGGATGTGATTGAGGTTGCAATGTACCAGACTGAACTATCATACTAAATAACGTTAAACATCCTGTTGGCTCAGTCGGTGTGGTGCATGTAAGACCAAAGGTCGTGGGTTTGATACAGGACACCTATTCATAAAATGGACCAATGACTTTGGATGAAAGTGTCTGCTGAATGGCGTAAATGCTTCATAGAGTCCCTGATTTGGGTCTGTTTTAGACCAAAGTGTGGGTTTGAAAGGCATTGGGACATTATTCATAAATGGACCCTTTGGAACACATTGAAGAAGCTGATCCTGGGTCTGTTTAGTGTTGTAAGACCCTCTTAGGGTTTGAACAGCCAGGGTCATAAAAACAATGACTTTTAAAATCTGAAGAAAACATCCTGTCTGTTTTAGGTGTTGTTCCCTTCTTTGCATTCGGAGATTGCTTCATAGAGCCCCTGGAACACATTAAGAAGCTGATCCTGGGTCTGTTTTAGGTGTTGTTCCCTTCAGAGGCATTGGGAGATTGCTTCATAGAGCCCCTGGAACACATTAATAAGCTGATCCTGGGTCTGTTTTAGGTGTTGTTCCCTTCAGAGGCATTGGGAGATTGCTTCATAGAGCCCCTCTCAGAAGCTGATCCTGGGTCTGTTTAGTGTTGTTCCCCTCTTAGAGGCAGAACACAGGGTCAACACACTTTTATCAGAAAACATTGCTCTCTTTCTTACTCCCCCTTTCTCCCTTTCTCTCCCCCACTGTCCCTCTCTCTCTCCCCTCTTTCTGTCCCTCCCTCCCTCCCTTTTCTCCCTCTGTCTCTGTCTGTGTCAGGGTTGAGTTTAATGATCAGTTTTGTTTGTTTGAACATTGTCTCCATTCTAGAAGCCTCTGTCAGCCCTCTCTCTCTCCCTCTCTTTCTGTCCCTCCCTCCCTCCCTCCCTCTTTCTCCCTCCTCTCTGTCTGTGTCAGGGTTGAGTTTAATGATCAGTTTTGTTTGTTTGAACATTGTAGACCATTCTAGAAGCCTCGGTGTCAGCCCACTGGAAACACACTGGTTGAATCAACGTTGTTTCGCACTGGACACACACTGGTTGAATCAACGTTGTTTCACACTGGAAACACACTGGTTGAATCAACGTTGTTTCGCACTGGAAACACACTGGTTGAATCAACGTTGTTTCGCACTGGAAACACACTGGTTGAATCAACGTTGTTTCGCACTGGAAACACACTGGTTGAATCAACGTTGTTTCGCACTGGACACATACTGGTTGAATCAACGTTGTTTCGCACTGGACACATACTGGTTGAATCAACGTCGTTTCCACGTCATTTCAATGAAATTACATTGAACCAACGTGGAATAGACGTTGAATTGACGTCTTTGCCCAGTGGGAAGAGTGTTTGTTGTGTGAGTGGTTGAATTATATAGCAAATACTTTCAAAGCTGTCAGCATGTTCGTCCAATGGAAACAATGGAATCAGAAGATCAAAACGACTGTTGTCTCTTCCTGTTCACAGAGTGAGTCGGTGAAATACTTCCTGGATAACCTGGACCGGATTGGCCAGCCGGTGAGTGGGCGGAGCTTCTTTACCTTTCACATTTCATGTCAGAACCTCTGGCCACTCCCCCCAATCTGATAGTATTACTGACTATGTAATTACATTATTGTTGAATACTGTTGTTGTACATAAATACTGTACACAAATGACAAACAAAAACAATCAAAGAGCATGATAATATTACTGTTCTCCTCCTCTCTGCTCCTCTCTCCTCCTCTCTCCTCCTCTCTGCTCCTCTCTGCTCCATCCTTCCATCCCTCTCTCCTCCATCCCTCTCTGCTCCTCTCTCCTCCTCTCTGCTCCTCTCTACTCCTCTCTGCTCCTCTCTCCTCCATCCTTCCATCCCTCTCTGCTCCTCTCTCCTCCATCCTTCCATCCCTCTCTCCTCCATCCTTCCATCCCTCTCTCCTCCATCCTTCCATCCCTCTCTGCTCCTCTCTCCTCCTCTCTGCTCCTCTCTACTCCATCCTTCCATCCCTCTCTCTCCTCTCTCCTCCATCCTTCCATCCCTCTCTGCTCCTCTCTCCTCCATCCTTCCATCCCTCTCTCCTCCATCCTTCCATCCCTCTCTCCTCCATCCTTACATCCCTCTCTCCTCCTCTCTCCTCCTCTCTCCTCCTCTCTGCTCCTCTCTCCTCCATCCTTCCACCCCTCTCTCCTCCTCTCTCCTCCTCTCTGCTCCTCTCTCCTCCATCCTTCCATCCCTCTCTCCTCCATCCTTCCATCCCTCTCTCCTCCTCTCTCCTTCTCTCTCCTCCATCCTTCCATCCCTCTCTCTCCTCTCTCCTCCATCCTTCCATCCCTCTCTCCTCCATCCTTCCATCCCTCTCTCCTCCATCCTTCCATCCCTCTCTCCTCCTCTCTCCTCCTCCCCTCTGCTCCTCTCTACTCCTCCCCTCTCTCCTCCATCCTTCCATCCCTCTCTCCTCCTCTCTACTCCTCCCCTCTCTCCTCCATCCTTCCCTACTCCTCCCCTCTCTGCTCCTCCATCCTCTCTCCTCCATCCTTCCATCTCTCTCCTCCTCTCTCCTCCTCTCTACTCCTCCCCTCTCTCCTCCATCCTTCCAACCTCTCTCTCCCCTGCTCCTCTCTACTCCTCCCTCTCTCCTCCATCCTTCCATCCCTCTCTCCTCCTCTCTCCTCCTCTCTACTCCTCCCTCTCTCCTCCATCCTTCCCTACCTCTCTCCTCCTCTCTCCTCCTCTCTACTCCTCCCCTCTCTCCTCCATCCTTCCCTACCTCTCTCCTCCTCTCTGCTCCTCTCTACTCCTCCCCTCTCTCCTCCATCCTTACATCCCTCTCTCCTCCTCTCCTCCTCTCTACTCCTCCCCTCTCTCCTCCTCTCTCCTCCTCTCTCCTCCTCTCTCCAGAACTATATCCCTAGTCGGCAGGACATTCTGTTTGCACGGAAGGCGACTAAAGGAATCGTAGAACACGACTTTATTATAAAGAAGATTCCGTTTAAGATGGTTGATGTGGGGGGTCAGAGGTCACAGAGACAGAAATGGTTTCAGTGCTTCGACGGAATCACATCTATACTGTTCATGGTGTCATCATCCGAGTACGACCAGGTAGGCGACAGACAGACAGACAGACAGACAGACAGACAGACAGACAGACAGACAGACAGACAGACAGACAGACAGACAGACAGACAGACAGACAGACAGACAGACAGACAGACAGACAGACAGACAGACAGACAGACAGACAGACAGACAGACAGACAGACAGACAGACAGGTACACCCACCAGACCTGAGTATATGAGGTGTTGATGTAGCTGGGAGGT
The DNA here is from genome assembly GCF_021184085.1 of Oncorhynchus gorbuscha. Classification (NCBI taxonomy): domain Eukaryota; kingdom Metazoa; phylum Chordata; class Actinopteri; order Salmoniformes; family Salmonidae; genus Oncorhynchus; species Oncorhynchus gorbuscha. Next base: position 9,809 of record NW_025749281.1, read on the forward strand.
TTTGGGGGTGAAACCACATCTTCAGTTTTACGTGAGTCAAGCGGAAGGGAGACATTTCTCACCTCCTCTCCCATAGGTTCTGATGGAGGACCGGAGGACCAATCGGCTGGTAGAGAGCATGAATATCTTTGAGACGATCGTGAACAACAAGCTCTTCCTCAACGTGTCCATCATCCTCTTCCTCAACAAGACTGACCTGCTGGTGGAGAAGCTAGGCCAGTCTGACATCACTAAACACTTCCCAGAATACAGGGGAGACCCTCGCAGGCTGGAGGATGTACAGGTAGGATCTAACACACAGGACCTATAGGTAGAATCTAACACACAGGACCTACAGGTAGGATCTAACACACTGGACCTACAGGTAACACATACCTGACCAGGTACACAATCACACCTGACCAGGTACACAATCACACCTGACCAGGTACACAATCACACCTGACCAGGTACACAAACACACCTGACCAGGTACACACACCTGACCAGGTAAACACACAATCACACCTGACCAGGTACACACACCTGACCAGGTAAACACACAAACACACCTGACCAGGTACACACAATTACACCTGACCAGGTACACACAATTACACCTGACCAGGTACACACAATCACACCTGACCAGGTACACACAATCACACCTGACCAGGTAAACACACAAACACACCTGACCCAGGTAGAATCTAATCACACCTGACCAGGTACACACAAACACACCTGACCAGGTACATCACAATCACACCTGACCAGGTACACACACCTGACCAGGTAAACACACAAACACACCTGACCAGGACCTACACCTGACCAGGTACACACAATCACACCTGACCAGGTACACACAAACACACCTGACCAGGTACACAATCACACCTGACCAGGTACACACACCTGACCAGGTAAACACACAAACACACCTGACCAGGTACACACAATTACACCTGACCAGGTACACACAATCACACCTGACCAGGTACACACAAACACACCTGACCAGGTACACACAATTACACCTGACCAGGTACACACACCTGACCAGGTAAACACACAAACACACCTGACCAGGTAAACACACAAACACACCTGACCAGGTAAACACACAATTACACCTGACCAGGTACACACACCTGACCAGGTAAACACACAAACACACCTGACCAGGTACACACAATCACACCTGACCAGGTACACACACCTGACCAGGTAAACACACAAACACACCTGACCAGGTACACACAATTACACCTGACCAGGTACACACAATCACACCTGACCAGGTACACACAAACACACCTGACCTAACACACCTGACCAGGTACACACACCTGACCAGGCAAACACACAATTACACCTGACCAGGTACACACACCTGACCAGGTAAACACACAAACACACCTGACCAGGTACACACAATCACACTGACCAGGACAAACACACCTGACCAGGTACACACAATCACACCTGACCAGGTACACACAAACACACCTGACCAGGTACACACAAACACACCTGACCAGGTACACACAATCACACCTGACCAGGTACACACACCTGACCAGGTACACACAATCACACCTGATCAGGTACACACAATCACACCTGACCAGGTACACACAAACACACCTGACCAGGTACACACAAACACACCTGACCAGGTACACACAATCACACCTGACCAGGTACACACAATCACACCTGACCAGGTACACACAATCACACCTGACCAGGTACACACAATCACACCACCAGGTAAACACACAAACACAGGTACCACACACAAACACACCTGACCAGGTACACACAAACACACCTGACCAGGTACACACACAAACACACCTGACCAGGTAAACACACAAACACACCTGACCAGGTAAACACACAAACACACCTGACCAGGTAAACACACAAACACACCTGACAGGTACACACAAACACACCTGACCAGGTAAACACACAAACACACCTGACCAGGTAAACACACAATCACACCTGACCAGGCACACAATCACACCTGACCAGGTACACACAATCACACCTGACCAGGTACACACAATCACACCTGACCAGGTAAACACACAAACACACCTGACCAGGCACACAAACACACCTGACCAGGTACATCACAAACACACCTGACCAGGTACACACACAAACACACCTGACCAGGTAAACACACAAACACACCTGACCAGGTAAACACACAAACACACCTGACCAGGTAAACACACAAACACACCTGACCAGGTACACCAAACACACCTGACCAGGGAAACACACAGGTCACACCTGACCAGGTCACAATCACACCTGACCAGGTGACACACAAACACACCTGACCAGGTCACACCTGACCAGGATTATGGGAACAATCACACCTGACCAGGTACACACTAATCACACCTGACCAGGTATACACAAACACACCTGACCAGGTATACACAATCACATGACCAGGAGACACAATCAGACCTGACCAGGTACACACACAAACTCTCAAACCTCTTCTCTGTCTGTCTCTCTCTCTGCAGACGTTCCTGGTGCAATCGTTCAGTAGAAGCGGGCGTAACCGTGGGAAACCTCTGTTTCATCACTTTACCACAGCGATCGACACGGAGAACATCCGCTTTGTGTTCCACGCTGTTAAAGACACCATACTGCAGGAGAACCTCAAAGATATCATGCTGCA
>NW_025749281.1:17500-25000 GCF_021184085.1 Oncorhynchus gorbuscha
TGACCCCAGCATCAACCTTAGCAGAGACACTAGCTAACTGACCTTGGATCAGTCTATGGAGGCCTGTTTAGTCCAAACCTAACTAACTGACCCCAGCATCGACCTTAGCAGAGACACTAGCTAACTGACCTTGGATCATACTATGGAGGCCTGTCTAGCTAACTGACCTTGGATCAGTCTATGGAGGCCTGTCTAGCAAACTGACCTTGGATCAGTCTATGGAGGCCTGTCTAGCTAACTGACCTTGGATCAGTCTATGGAGGCCTGTCTAGCTAACTGACCTTGGATCAGTCTATGGAGGCCTGTCTAGCTAACTGACCTTGGATCAGTCTATGGAGGCCTGTCTAGCTAACTGACCTTGGATCAGTCTATGGAGGCCTGTATAGCTAACTGACCTTGGATCAGTCTATGGAGGCCTGTCTAGCTAACTGACCTTGGATCAGTCTATGGAGGCCTGTCTAGCTAACTGACCTTGGATCAGTCTATGGAGGCCTGTCTAGCTAACTGACCTTGGATCAGTCTGTGGAGGCCTGTCTAGCTAACTGATGTCCTACATTCTGGTCTTTTCCTGCTTATCTGAGTTCATTTTTAGCCGCGATACATTCAGCTACAGAGATGGAAGAGGGGGGGGGAGAGAGAAAGAAACATGGACAATGGCCTGGTTTAGTCAGTCCGTGGAAACAGCACCTCTGGGACCTGACGGAGGGAGAGACGGAGAGAGACAGAGGGAGGGAGAGACGGAGAGAGAGGGAGGGAGCAGGAGAGACGGAGAGAGAGATAGAGGGAGAGGGAGGGAAGAGAGAGGTAGGGAGAGGGGTTAGAGAGTGAAAAGGGAAGAGAAGAGAGAGGAGGAGAGAATAGGAAAGACAGAAAATGGGAAGGGATAGAGAGTAAAGGGGAGGAGAGAGAAAGAGAGACAGGAAATGGGGAGGGATAGAGAGTAACGGGGAGGGAGAGAACGAGAGCAAAGATCTAGGAGAGAGAAAAGGAGATAGGAGAAGGGGTCATGTTTCCTATTCACATAGTAACACACACTTCCTGCCCAGAGACAAATGGAGCAACTGAAAAAATTAACGACAGACAGACAGACAGACAGACAGACAGACAGACAGACAGACAGACAGACAGACAGACAGACAGACAGACAGACAGACAGACAGACAGACAGACAGACAGACATCACATTAGACAGAATACCACCCTCCCTCTCAAACCAACCCCCTGTGGCGCCCTACAAAGCCAGGGAGAGAAGGAAAGAGAGAAAAGAGGAGGGATGGAAAAGAGAGGAGAGTTTAGATGGAAGAAACTCTTCGTTTATAGTAGAGAGTTCAGATGGAAGAAACTCTTTGTTTATAGTAGAGAGTTCAGATGGAAGAAACTCTTCGTTTATAGTAGAGAGTTCAGATGGAAGAAACTCTTCGTTTATAGTAGAGAGTTCAGATGGAAGAAACTCTTTGTTTATAGTAGAGAGTTCAGATGGAAGAAACTCTTCGTTTATAGTAGAGAGTTCAGATGGAAGAAACTCTTCGTTTATAGTAGAGAGTTCAGATGGAAGAAACTCTTCGTTTATAGTAGAGAGTTTAGATGGAAGGAAACTCTTCGTTTATAGTAGAGAGTTCAGATGAAAGAAACTCTTCGTTTATAGTAGAGAGTTCAGATCTTCTTTGTTTTATAGTAGAGAGTTCAGATGATGGAAGAAACTCTTCGTTTTTATAGTAGACTCTTTGAGTTTAGATGGAAGAAACTCTTTGTTTATAGTAGAGTTCAGATGAAAGAAACTCTTCGTTTATAGTAGAGTTCAGATGGAAGAAACTCTTCGTTTATAGTAGAGAGTTTAGATGGAAGGAAACTCTTCGTTTATAGTTCAGATGGAAGTTCAGATCAGATGGAAGAAACTCTTCGTTTTATAGTAGAAGAAACTCTTTTGTTTTTAGATGGAGATGGGAAACTCTTCGTTTATAGTAGAGAGTTCAGATGAAAGAAACTCTTCGTTTATAGTAGAGTTTAGATGGAAAGAAGTCTCTTTGTTTATAGTAGAGAGTTTAGATGGAAGGAAACTCTTCGTTTATAGTAGAGAGTTCAGATGGAAGGAACTCTTTGTTTATAGTAGAGAGGAGAAGAGAACACAGGACACTTGTCCTTCAGACCACACACACAAACAGTTTGCACTGAAACCACTCCTCCTATAACCCCTGTACACACACACACACACACACACACACACACACACACACACACACACACACACACACCCCGGGCAACCCAAACCGTGATGACATTGAATCAACATGGAAAACTGATTAGATGTGAAGAAGTCAGGGAGTCTTTTATTCACCCAACTGGCAACCTAAATACAACGACACGGTGACACTCTGTTGCTGTTTTCAGCCAATGACACGGTGACACTCTGTTGTTGATTTCAGCCAATGACACGGTGACATTCTGTTGCTGTTTTCAGCCAATGACACGGTGACATTCTGTTGCTGATTTCAGCCAATGACACGGTGACATTCTGTTGCTGTTTTCAGCCAATGACACGGTGACACTCTGTTGTTGATTTCAGCCAATGACACGGTGACATTCTGTTGCTGTTTTCAGCCAAATACGGTGACACTCTGATTTCAGCCAATGACACGGTGACACTCTGTTGCTGTTTTCAGCCAATGACACGGTGACATTCTGTTGTTGATTTCAGCCAACGACACGGTGACATTCTGTTGCTGTTTTCAGCCAATGACACGGTGACATTCTGTTGCTGTTTTCAGCCAATGACACGGTGACATTCTGTTGCTGTTTTCAGCCAATGACACGGTGACATTCTGTTGCTGTTTTCAGCCAATGACACGGTGACATTCTGTTGCTGTTTTCACTGCCAATGACATGGAGACATAAGAGGTGACACGGTGACATTCTGTTGCTTGATTTCAGCCAATCGCACGGTGACAAATGAGAACTTGTTCTCAGCCAATACCTGGTGACATTCTGGTGAAATAAAATTATAAAAATAAATAAAGGAAGCATATACTAGTACATTGTTACTCTAAATTTCATAGCATATAAGGCCCTGGCCATGCTTTCCACTTGGAAAAGCTGACCCGACTCCATTTTGCATCCCCTGCCTCCCCACAGAAATTAAAACAAAGGCTCCCTACGCTGAGAGTCTGTCACGCTGGTCAGAACAAGCTGACTCCACACTCCAAGACTGCTTCCATCACGTGGACTGGGACATCTCTTATGCTGGTGAATGATCTGCCGAAAGCGTTTCAACCCAAACAGAGTCTTTATTCCAGTAAATGACAAAAGTAATAATCCTGGATATAACAAGGAGAAAACAAAACAGGAAAAACTGAAATCCACTCGTCAGTAGAGAGGACTGACTGGAGACTCGACCATAGACTGCAGGTTGCTTCGGGAAGGCACCGACCGTAGCAGACTAAGACACCTGCTCACACGCAGCATCTGAAGAAGACAAAACACGACAGGGCGAGACCAGGACACAGAACAGCGAACATCATACAAGGATCCGACAAGGACAGAAGCGGAAAACAAGGGGAGAAATAGGGGCTCTAATCAGAGGGCAAAATAGGGGACAGGTGTGAAAAGAGTAAATGAGTGAGTTAGGAGAATGAGGAACAGCTGGGAGCAGGAACGGAACGATAGAGAGAAGAGAGAGAGGGATAGAAAGAGGGAACGAACCTAATAAGACCAGCAGGGGGAAACGAACAGAAGGGAAAGCACAAGGACAAGACAATATATGACAAAACATGACACATGTTTCGTATTGCGTCAGATGGAAATATTGACGAATACGCTGATTCGGTGTGCGAGTTCATTAGAACGTGCGTCGAAGATGTCGTTCCCATAGCAACGATAAAAACATTCCCTAACCAGAAACCGTGGATTGATGGCAGCATTCGCAGAGCTGAAAGCACGAACCACTGCTTTAATCAGGGCAAGGTGTCTGGCCAACATGTCCGGAATATAAACAATGCAGCTATTCCTCCGCAAGGCTATTAAACAAGCTAGCGTCAGTACAGAGACAAGTGGAATCTCAATTCAATGGCTCAGACACAAGAGGCATGTGGCAGGGTCTAAGGTCAATCACGGACTACAAGAAGGAACCCAGCCCAGTCACGGACCAGGATGTCTTGCTCCCAGGCAGACTAAATATCTTTTGCCCGCTTTGAAGACAACCAGTGCCCCTGACACGGCCTGCAACGAAATCACGGTCTCTCCTTCACTGCAGCGAGGTGAGTAAGACATTTAAACGTGTTAACCCTCGCAAGGCTGCAGGCCCAGACGGCATCCCCAGCCGCGCCCTCAGAGCATGCGCAGACCAGCTGGCCGGTGTGTTTACGGACATATTCAATCAATCCCTATACCAGTCTACTGTTCCCATGCTTCAAAGAGGGCTACCATTGTTCCTGTTCCCAAGAAAGCTAAGGTAACTGAGCTGTGACTACCGCCCGTAGCACTCACTTCCGTCATCATGAAGTGCTTTGAGAGACTAGTCAAGGACCATATCACCTCCACCCTACCTGACACTAGACCCACACCATTTGTTTACCGCCCAAAATAGGTCCACAGACGATGCAATCTCAACCCACTGCACACTGCCCTAACCCACCTGGACAAAAGGAATACCTATGTGAGAATGCTGTTCATCGACTTATAGCTCGGCATTCAACACCATAGTACCCTCAAGCTCGCCACATCAAGCTCGAGACCCTGGGCCTCGACCCGTCCTGTGCAATTGGGTACTGGACTTCCTGACGGGCCGCCCCAGGTGGTGAGGGTAGGCAACAACATCTCCTCCCGCTGATCCCTCATCACGGGGCCCCACAAGGTGCGTTCTGAGCCCTCTCCTGTACTCCCTTTTCACCCACATCAAGTGTGGCCACGCACGCTCCAACTCAATCATCAAGTTTGCGGATCTGACACAACAGTGGTAGGCTTGGTACCAACAACGACGAGACGGCCTACAGGGGAGGAGATGAGGGCCCCGGAGTGTGGGTGTCAGGAAAATAACCTCACACTCAACGTCAACAAAACTAAGGAGATGATTGTGGACTTCAGGAAACAGCAGAGGGAACTCCCCTATCCACATCGATGGAACAGTAGTGGAGAGGGTAGCTAGTTTTAAGTTCCTCGGCATACACACACATCACAGACAAACTGAATTGGTCCACTCACACTGACAGCGTCGTGAAGAAGGCGCAGCAGCGCCTATTCAACCTCAGGAGGCTGAAAGAAATTCGGCTTGTCACCAAAAGCACTCACAAACTTCTACAGATGCACAATCGAGAGCATCCTGGTGGGCTGTATCACCGCCTGGTACGGCAACTGCTCCACCCCTCAACCTGTAAGGCTCTCCAGAGGGTAGTGAGGCCTGGTACAACGCATCACCGGGGGCAAACTACCTGCCCTCCAGGACACGAAGCAACGCACCCGATGTTACAGGAAGGCCAGCAAAGATCATGACATCAACCACTCCGAGCTTACTCTGCCTGTTCACCCTGGGCTATCATCCAAGAGGCGAGGTCAGTACAGGTGCATCAAAGCTGGGACCGAGAGACTGAAAAACAGCTTCTATCTCAAGGCCGTCAGACTGTTAAACAGCCACCACTAACATTGAGTGGCTGCTGCCACACTGTCATTGACACTGACCCAACTCCAGCCATTTTAATAATGGGAATTGATGGGAAATGATGTAAATATATCACTAGCCACTTTAAACAATGCTACCTTATATAATGTTACTTACCCTACATTATTCATCTCATATGCATATGTATATACTGTACTCTACATCATCGACTGCATCCTTATGTAATACATGTATCACTAGCCACTTTAACTATGCCACTTTGTTTACTTTGTCTACACACTCATCTCATATGTATATACTGTACTCGATACCATCTACTGTATGCTGCTCTGTACCATCACTCATTCATATATCCTTATGTACATATTCCTTATCCCCTTACACTGTGTATAAGACAGTAGTTTTGGAATTGTTAGTTAGATTACTTGTTGGTTATCACTGCATTGTCGGAACTAGAAGCACAAGCATTTCGCTACACTCGCATTAACATCTGCTAACCATGAGTATGTGACAAATAAAATTTGATTTGATTTGATTTAGTACTGTATATATATATATATATATATATTATATTATTATATACATGGTGCATATACTAGTACTGTATATATATATATATTATTATATACATGGTACATATACCAGTACTGTATATATTATTATATACATGGTACATATACTAGTACTGTATATATATATAAATGTAAATATATATATATATATATATATGTTATTATTATTTACATGGTATATATACTAGTACTGTATATATATATATTATTATATACATGGTATATATACTAGTACTGTATATATATATATATTTTATATACATGGTATATATACTAGTACTGTATATATATATTGTTATATACATGATATATATACTAGTACTGTATATATATATATTATTATTATTTACATGGTATATATACTAGTACTCATATATATATATATTTATATTATTATATACATGGTATATATAATATAATTGTATATATATATATATATATATATACAGTAATTAGTATATATATATATACATATACAGTACTGTATATATATATATTATTATATACATGGTATATATACTAGTACTGTATATATATATATATTATTATGTACATGGTACATATATATTTATTTTATATATATATATCTATATATTAGTATATACATCGTATATATACTAGTACTGTATATATATATATTATTTACATGGTATATATACTAGTACTGTATATATATATTATTATTATTTACATTGTATATATACTAGTACTGTATATATATATATATATATATATTATTTACATGGTATATATACTAGTACTGTATATATTATTATTTACATGGTATATATACTAGTACTGTATATATATATATATATCTATATTGTTATATACATGATATATATACTAGTACTGTATATATATATATATTTTATATACATGGTATATATACTAGTACTGTATATATATATATATTTTATATTCATGGTATATATACTAGTACTGTATATATATATTATTATATACATGGTATATATACTAGTACTGTATATATATATTATTATATACATGGTATATATACTAGTACTGTATATATATATTATTATATACATGGTATATATACTAGTACTGTATATATATATTATTATATACATGGTATATATACTAGTACTGTATATATATTATTATATACATGGTATATATACTAGTACTGTATATATATATTATTATATACATGGTATATATACTAGTACTGTATATATATATTATTATATACATGGTATATATACTAGTAATGTATATATATATTATTATATACATGGTATATATACTAGTACTGTATATATATTATTATATACATGGTATATATACTAGTACTGT
>NW_025749282.1:0-26043 GCF_021184085.1 Oncorhynchus gorbuscha
TTGTCATGCAGGTGAAAGAGGACCCAAACGCGACTTAACAGAAACAGAGTTTATTCAAGTCCAAACAGAAAACGACAAATCCTGAATCCCTTAACAGGAAATGTCCAAACAGGGAATAACAGAAATCCTCTAGTCTGTAGAGGGGGAATAACAGGAGAAGCGGCCACAGACTGCAGGTCGCCGGGTAGGCGCAGGCCGTAGCTGACAGAGACACCTGCTCACACGCAGCATCTGATGAAGGCAAAAACACGACAGGACAGGGCGATACACAATCACAGCACGGTGAATTCTAAACAAGGAACCGACAGGACAGGGACGGAACACAAAGGAAGAAATAGGGACTCTAATCAGGGGGAAAGGATCGGGAACAGGTGTGGGAAGACTAAATGATGATTAGGGGGAATAGGAACAGCTGGGAGCAGGAACGGAACGATAGAGAGAAGAGAGAGCGAGAGAGTGAGAGAGGGAGGGGGAGAGAGAGGGATAGAAAGAGGGAAAGAACCTAATAAGACCAGCAGAGGGAAACGAATAGAATGGGGAGCACAGGGACAAGACATGATAATAAATGACAAACATGACAGTACCCCCACTCACCGAGCGCCTCCTGGGCACTCGAGGAGGAATCCTGGCGGCAACGGAGGAAATCATCGATGAGTGAACGGTCCAGCACGCCCCGAGACGGAACCCAACTCCTCTCCTCAGGACCGTAACCCTCCCAATCCACTAAGATTGGTGACCCCGTCCCCGAGAACGCATGTCCATGATCTTATGTACCTTGTAAATAGGTGCGCTCTCGACAAGGACGGGAGGGGGGAGGGAAGACGAACGGGGGTGCGAAGAAAGGGCTTAACACAGGAGACATGGAAGACAGGATGGACGCGATTTAAGATGTCGCGGAAGAAGCAGTCGCACAGCGACAGGATTGACGACCTGGGAGACACGGAACGGACCAATGAACCGCGGAGTCAACTTACGAGAAGCTGTCGTAAGAGGAAGGTTGCGAGTGGAAAGCCACACTCTCTGGCCGCAACAATACCTTGGACTCTTAATCCTGCGTTTATTGGCGGCTCTCACAGTCTTCCCCGCAGACAAAGGCAGACCGGTAATGAAGTCTAAGGCGATGTGAGACCATGGTCGAGAAGGAATGGGGAGCGGTCTGAGACGACCGGCAGGAGGAGAGTCACCCGACTCAGTCCGCGCGCAGTCCGAACAAGCAGCCACGAAACGGCGCGCGCCACGCTCCTGAGTCGGTCACCAAAAGCGCCGGCGAACAGACGCAAGAGTGCCTCGAACACCGGGACGACCAGCCAACCTGGCAGAGCGAGCCCACCGAAGAACAGCCAGACGAGTGGAAACAGGAACGAAAAGGAGGTCACCAGGACAAGCGCGCGGCGACGCAGTGCGCGCGAGCGCCCGCTCAACCTGTCCCCCCAACTCCCCAGACCGTCAACCCGACAACACGCCCACAAGGAAGAATCCCCCCGGGACCAGCAGAAGCCACAGAAGAACCAAACAGACGGGACAAGGCACCAGGCCCGGTGCTCCTGCCACCCGGACGGCAAGAAACCACAAACTCGAAACGAGCGAAAAACAACGCCCAACGAGCCCGACGGGCACCAAGTCGTCTGGCAGAACGGATGCACCCAAGGCTCCCACGGTCTGCCCAAACGACAAAAGGAACGGTCGCCCCCTCCAACCACCGCCGCCACTCGCCCAGGGCCAAGCGGACGGCGAGCAGCTCACGGCCACCCACACCACAGCCGCGCCCAGATGGCGACAGGCGACGAGAAAAACAAGCGCAAGGATGAACCCCACCGTCAGACCGGAAGCGCTGGGACAGAACGGCTCCCACGCCCACCTCCGAAGCGTCAACCTCGACAACGAACCGTCCAGTGACGCCAGGAGCAACGAGGATAGGAGCGGACGCAAAACGCCCCTCCAGAAGACCAAAAGCTCCCTGGGCGGAACCGGACCACCCAAAACACGTCCCGACAGAAGCAAGAGCTGTGAGAGGGGCAGCAACCCGACCGAAACCACGAATGAAACGCCGATAGAAACCAGCGAAACCCAAAAAGCGCCGCAACTCGACACGTGACCCTGGGAACGGGCCAACCACCGACAGCCTGGACCCCAGCGGAATCCATCTGAATGCCCTCAGCGGAAACAACGGAACCGAGAAAAGCAACGGAGGAGACATGAAAAGAGCACCTCTCAGCCCCTACGTAGAGACAACTCTCCAAAAGGCGCCGTAGAACACGTCGAACGTGCTGAACATGAATCTCGAGTGACGGAGAAAAAACCAGGATATCGTCAAGATAGACAAAAACAAAGATGTTCAGCATGTCTCCCAGAACACCACCAACTAATGCCTGAAAAACAGCTGGCGCATTGGCGAGACCGAACGGCAGAACCCGGCACTCAAAATGCCCCAACGGAGTGTCAAACGCCGTTTTCCACTCGTCCCCCCCTCCGATGCGCACGAGATGGCAAGCGCCACGAAGGTCCAACTTAGTAAAGCACCTGGCTCCCTGCAGAATCTCGAAGGCCGATGACATAAGGGGAAGCGGATAACGATTCCTAACCGTTATGTCATTCAGCCCTCGATAATCCACGCAGGGGCGCAGAGCACCGTCCCCCCTCTCAACAAAAAAGAACCCCGCCCCGGCCGGAGAAGAAGAAGGCACCACGGCACCGGCGCCAAGAGACACAGACAAACAATCCTCGAGAGCCCCACGTTCGGGAGCCGACAGAGAGCACAGTCCACCCCGAGGAGGAGTGGTCCCCGGAAGGAGACCAACACCACAATCACACGACCGGTGAGGAGGAAGGGAGCCGGCTCGGGACCGACCGAAGACCGTGCGCAGACCATGACATTCCTCCGGCACTCCTGCCAAATCGCCAGGCTCCTCCTGAGAAGCAGGGACAGAAGAAACGGGAGGGATGGCAGACACCAAACACCTCACACGACAAGAAACGTTCCAGGACAGGACAGAATCACCAGACCAACTAATAGAAGGACCATGACACACTAGCCAGGGATGACCCAAAACAACAGGTGTAAACGGTGAACGGAAAATCAAAAAAGAAATAGTCTCACTGCGGTTACCAGACACCGTGAGAGCCAAAGGCAGTGCCTCAAATTTGACACTGGGAAGATGACTACCATCCAAGGCAAACATGGGCGTAGGCTTGTCTAACGGTCTGAAAGGAATGTTATGTTTCCGAACCCATGCCTCGTCCATGAAACAACCCTCAGCCCCAGAGTCAATCAAGGCACCGCATGTAGCACCCGAACCGGTCCAGCGTAGATGGACCGACATAGTAGCACAAGATCTAGATGAAGCGACCTGAGTAGTAGCGCTCACCAGTAGCCCTCCGCTTACTGATGGGCTCTGGCCTCTTACTGGACATGAATTAACAAAATGTCCAGCAACTCCGCAATAGAGGCACAGGCGGTTGGTGATCCTCCGTTCCCCCTCCTCAGTCGAGATGCGAATCCCTCCCAGCTGCATGGGCCCAGTCTCAAAGCCAGAGGAGGGAGATGGCTGCGATGCGGAGCAGGGAAACACCGCCGATGCGAGCTCTCCTCCACGAGCCCGGTGACGAAGATCCACCCGCCGCTCCACGCGGATGGCGAGAGCAATCAAAGAGTCCACACCTGAAGGAACCTCCCGGGAGAGAACCCCATCCCCAACCACCGCGTGGAGTCCCTCCAGAAAACGAGCGAGCAGCGCCGGCTCGCTCCACCCACCAGAGGCAGCAAGAGCGCGAAACTCAACAGAACAATCCGCCACGGACCGTCCACCCCGGCACAAGGAAGCCAGGGCCCTAGAAGCCTCCCCACCAAAAACCGAACGGCCAAAAACCCGAACCATCCCCTCTCCAAAGTTCTGGAACCTGCCAGAGCAATCAGCCCCCGCCTCCCAGACAGCCGTGCCCCACCCTCGAGCCCGGCCAGCAAGGAGTGAAATGACGCAAGCAACCCGAGCTCTCTCCCCAGAGCACGTGCTGGGCTGGAGAGAGAACACAATCCCACACTGCGTGAGAAAGGAGCGGCACTCAGTGGGCTGCCCGGAGTAGCAAGGTGGGTTATTAACCCCAGGCTCCGGAGGCTCGGCAGGCCAGGAAGCAACAGGTGGCACGAGACGCAGACTCCGGAACTGTCCAGAGAGGTCGGAAACCTGAGCGGCCAGGTTCTCCACGGCATGGCGAGCAGCAGACAACCCCTGCTCGTGTCTGCCGAGCATGGCTCCTTGGATCTCGACGGCAGTGTAACGAGCGTCTGAAGTCGCTGGGTCCATTCCTTGGTCGGTTCCTTCTGTCATGCAGGTGAAAGAGGACCCAAAAGCGACTTAACAGAAACAGAGTTTATTCAAGTCCAAACAGAAAACGACAAATCCTGAATCCTTAACAGGAAATGTCCAAACAGGGAATAACAGAAATCCTCTAGTCTGTAGAGGGGAATAACAGGAGAAGCGGCCACAGACTGCAGGTCGCTTCGGGTAGGCGCAGGCCGTAGCTGACAGAGACACCTGCTCACACGCAGCATCTGATGAAGGCAAAAACACGACAGGACAGGGCGATACACAATCACAGCACGGTGAATTCTAAACAAGGAACCGACAGGACAGGGACGGAACACAAAGGAAGAAATAGGGACTCTAATCAGGGGAAAGGATCGGGAACAGGTGTGGGAAGACTAAATGATGATTAGGGGAATAGGAACAGCTGGGAGCAGGAACGGAACGATAGAGAGAAGAGAGAGCGAGAGAGTGAGAGAGGGAGGGGGAGAGAGAGGGATAGAAAGAGGGAAAGAACCTAATAAGACCAGCAGAGGGAAACGAATAGAATGGGGAGCACAGGGACAAGACATGATAATAAATGACAAACATGACAAAGGTAATGTGAGGACTAACCATTTCATCTTTGTGAAGCCAAATTAGATGAACTATGTGTATTTCGTACTGACCTGAGGATGCTTTTAAAAAACAGGGATGGGAGACTAATACAAACGCATTGATTGGAATTGGAGCAAATAACCTGAACCAAACAATGGACGGAGGTCAAAGAAAACATTCAAAGAATTTTAATGACTTTGAAAAAAAAACTCTTGAAGCGATTTGTGTCAAAACACCTAAACAAGAAAAAATAATGCCTTTGTTACCTGGCGACACTCAGCACAGGACACAAACTCTTTTTGAGGTTGTTTATTATGTCGAAGCTTAAATAAAAAATTATAATATAGGAGAAAAATCCCTGCAAGGTGAAGTCCCCATAAAGTAACATTCAGTCTAAACCACCATCAAGTGAAATGCATATGTTAGTAAAGTGTATAAAAACAATATAATTACAATACGTACAAAAGTGAAATGCATAAAGGGTTGTTTTTGTAGTGGCTCTGCTTTAAATATACTGTCCACGTGATACCCAGTCAGGCCTGGGCAACTCCAGTCCTCGGGGCCTGATTGGTACCACACTTTTCCCCCATCCCTAGCAAACACACCTGATTTAAACTAATTGCATTCAAAACTGAAGATCATGATTAGTTTATTATTGAGTCAGGTGTGTTAGCTTGGGCTTGGGGCCAAAGTGTGACACCAATCAGGCCCCGAGAACTGGAGTTGCCCAGGCCTACATGGAACACTAGATCCTTATCTCACCCATACAGCAGCTCCAAATGATGTTATCATCGACTCCACATGGAACACTACATCTTAGCAGTTTCAAATTATGTTATCATCAACCCCTGAGAGCACTGGTATTCATCTAGCAAGAAGCTAACATCCTCATGTCAATCAATCTAAAGTAAAGTTGGACTCATGATGAATGTCAACAGCTCTCCAGTGTAATTGCTTGCTCTTACTCTTACACACTGAGCATGCACTATCCCATAACCGTTTGCATACATTATTTCTGGCTCTTTTAATGGGACAGTGCCATCTAGTGGATATAAAGGAATACAGCTACGTGCTTTTACCACCTGGCTACACCTGGACTAGAGTTTGTAATGAATTCAACTCAAATTAAAAAAGTAAACAAAAGGACCCTACAACAACTTCCAGTAAGATACTGCATTTATTGTTACAAATCCGAGTCACTTTGAAATGTTTGTTTTCTTGTTGTAACACAACACAGTGGGGCCTAAATGTCTTTGTGTGACAGAAATATAACACAAACAATATCCTACATAATTACTAATATCATTTCTTTATTGTCTTGACATTCTAAGGTCCTGTGGAAAAACATAAAAATGAACTTAAAGAAGACAAAGGCTCTTGCTTTTGTGGGCAGTGTTTCAAGGCTGGTGGCGGACCCCCAGTAAGACCAGAGACGGATGAGCTGGGGGACTTTTTGACCGAGATCATTGATAGCCAAGCAACCCCTGGAAGGTATCGCCGACGACGAACATTTGGACAGTTCAGAAAGGGGACCGTTCATACCTTCATTTGGTAGGACACATTCAGTCAACATGTGCCATCCCCGGACTGCAGGGAATATGTCATGTAGCCAGTCATCTCTTGCACTCCCATGTCATGTAGCCAGTCATCTCTTACACTCCCATGTCATGTTTCCAGTCATCTCTTACACTCCCATGTCATGTTGCCAGTCATCTCTTGCACTCCCATGTCATGTTGCCAGTCATCTCTTGCACTCCCATGTCATGTTTCCAGTCATCTCTTGCACTCCCATGTCATGTTGCCAGTCATCTCTTGCACTCCCATGTCATGTTTCCAGTCATCTCTTACACTCCCATGTCATGTTGCCAGTCATCTCTTGCACTCCCATGTCATGTTGCCAGTCATCTCTTGCACTCCCATGTCATGTAGCCAGTCATCTCTTACACTCCCATGTCATGTTTCCAGTCATCTCTTGCACTCCCATGTCATGTTGCCAGTCATCTCTTGCACTCCCATGTCATGTTGCCAGTCATCTCTTGCACTCCCATGTCATGTAGCCAGTCATCTCTTACACTCCCATGTCATGTTTCCAGTCATCTCTTGCACTCCCATGTCATGTTGCCAGTCATCTCTTGCACTCCCATGTCATGTTGTCAGTCATCTCTTGCACTCCCATGTCATGTTTCCAGTCATCTCTTGCACTCCCGTGTCATGTTGTCAGTCATCTCTTACACTCCCATGTCATGTTGTCAGTCATCTCTTACACTCCCATGTCATGTTGCCAGTCATCTCTTGCACTCCCATGTCATGTTGTCAGTCATCTCTTACACTCCCATGTCATGTTGCCAGTCATCTCTTACACTCCCATGTCATGTTGTCAGTCATCTCTTACACTCCCATGTCATGTTGCCAGTCATCTCTTGCACTCCCATGTCATGTTGTCAGTCATCTCTTACACTCCCATGTCATGTTGCCAGTCATCTCTTGCACTCCCATGTCATGTTGTCAGTCATCTCTTGCACTCCCATGTCATGTTGCCAGTCATCTCTTACACTCCCATGTCATGTTGTCAGTTCTCTCTCCCATAAGAAAAAATGATGTAATAAACGTAACTCTTGAACATATAATGTTTTCTAGTTGCAGCAATGTCATCATTTTCTCGAGGTAGATGATTACCATATATTGATCACCATAGCTTGATCACCATCATCCTCCTCATCTTCAATGTGAGGATCTGGGCAGCAGGGCTGTTTGAGGTCATTGTGAAGGAAAGGGAAGCCAGGCTGTTTGAGGTCATTGTGAAGGACAGGGAAGCCAGGCAGTTTGGGGTCATTGTGAAGGAAAGGGAAGCCAGGCAGTTTGGGGTCATTGTGAAGGAAAGGGAAGCCATGCTGTTTGGGGTCATTGTGAAGGAAAGGGAAGCCAGGCAGTTTGGGGTCATTGTGAAGGAAAGGGAAGCCAGGCTGTTTGGGGTCATTGTGAAGGAAAGGGAAGCCAGGCTGTTTGAGGTCATTGTGGAGGAAAGGACAGCCAGGCTGTTTGAGGTCATTGTGAAGGAAAGGGAAGCCAGGCTGTTTGAGGTCATTGTGGAGGAAAGGACAGCCAGGCTGTTTGAGGTCATTGTGAAGCCCTGGGAAGCCATGTTGTTTGAGGTCATAGTGAAGCCCTGGGAAGCCATGTTGTTTGAGGTCATTGTGAAGCCCTGGGAAGCCATGTTGTTTGAGGTCATTGTGAAGCCCTGGGAAGCCATGTTGTTTGAGGTCATTGTGAAGCCCTGGGAAGCCATGTTGTTTGAGGTCATTGTGAAGCCCTGGGAAGCCATGTTGTTTGAGGTCATTGTGAAGCCCTGGGAAGCCATGTTGTTTGAGGTCATTGTGAAGCCCTGGGAAGCCATGTTGTTTGAGGTCATTGTGAAGCCCTGGGAAGCCATGTTGTTTGAGGTCATTGTGAAGCCCTGGGAAGCCATGTTGTTTGAGGTCATTGTGAAGCCCTGGGAAGCCATGTTGTTTGAGGTCATTGTGAAGCCCTGGGAAGCCATGTTGTTTGAGGTCATTGTGAAGCACTGCTCTTGCAATTATGACAATGCAGCATCTTCTTGGTTGAAAGTGCAATGTGTTTCTGAGACACTGGAAGTGCCTCTTCCATACAACAAACATGTGCTCCACTCCACCTCTGGTGCGGATATGAGCTGGGTTGTACCGTTGTTGCTTAGCTCCTATTGCATCAAGATAAGGAGGTGAACAAGAAGTTGGTCTGTGCGTACCCACTGTTACCATGGATACCCACTGTCACCAAGTCTGATTCCACTATGTTGTCCTCCTTTGAGCTGAGCATACAAAGAGGAATGTTGGAAAACCCTTGAGTCACGTGCACACGTTGGAAAACCCTTTCCAATGTGCAACAATGTTGAAGATCTGCAAAATTGGGAGTGCACACATTTTGTACATTTATTGAGAACCAGTTTTTATTCCTTTACTCCTCAGCATCTGCTGTAGAGGGACACTTGATGGGAATATGACATTCATCTATAAAGCCGATGACTCCTAGGATAGAAATCTACCTTGTAGTTGGCCTGGGCAGCAGCATCAGGAAATGTTATGTAATTCTGCATACATTCTGTTCACTTACACTACACAAATCTCCTGTTTCTACACCTGCATTGCTTGCTGTTTGGGGTTTTAGGCTGGGTTTCTGTACAGCACTTTGAGATATCAGCTGATGTACGAAGGGCTATATAAATACATTTGATTTGATTTGTTTCACGATGGAAGGTTCCAGATGCCAAAAACCTCAAGGTGATCAGTACTTCTAAGGAAGGAGGGATAGGCCTTCCCCTAAGAGAGTCAGATAAAAGCCTTGGCTCAAGGTGATCAATACATGTAGGGGAGGGAGGGAGGGGCCTTCCCCTACAAGAACCAGATGAAAGCCTTGGCTCAAGGTGATCGGTACATGGAGGGGAGGGAGGGGCCTTCCCCTAAGAGAGTCAGATAAAAGCCTTGGCTCAAGGTATATCGGTACATGGAGGGGAGGGAGCGGCCTTCCCCTACAAGAACCAGATGGAAGCCTTGGCTCAAGGTGATCAGTACATGTAGGGGAGGGAGGGGCCTTCCCCTACAAGAACCAGATGAAAGCCTTGGCTCAAGGTGATCAGTTCTTGTAGGGAAGGAGTCCAGGATTAGGCTTAATCTATGTCTGTGAAATCTACCCACAGAGTTCAGTTTTCAGGGTGCCATATCAATTCAATTCAATTCAATTCAATTCAATTCAATTCAATTCAAGGGCTTTATTGGCATGGGAAACATGTGTTAACATTGCCAAAGCAAGTGAGGTAGATAATATACAAAGTGAATATATAAAGTGAAAACCAACAAAAATTAACAGTAAACATTACAAATGTCATATTATATATATATATACAGTGTTTTAACAATGTACAAATGGTTAAAGGATACAAGATAAAATAAATAAGCATAAATATGGGTTGTATTTACAATGGTGTTTGTTCTTCACTGGTTGCCCTTATCTCGTGGCAACAGGTCACAAATCTTGCTGCTGTGATGGCACACTGTGGAATTTCACCCAGTAGATATGGGAGTTTTTCAAAATTGGAATTGTTTTCGAATTCTTTGTGGATCTGTGTAATCTGATATCTATGATATCATCATTTAACGGTGGACCAGTGGGTCATTTCACCAGAGAAGGGCAATATAGATTGGGTGCTGCTGCCACCTAGCGGTCAGAAACGGTACTGGCTATGTCAGGTCCACACTGTACAGCAGGGATCATCAACTTCTAGATTCTGCCTAAATTATTTTTTGTTGAGTTGATGGTGGCGGGCCGGAACATAATTACAAATCATTTGTAGACTGCAAATTGACGAAAGAATCCCTAACAGATATTGACTAAAACATAATCATTTCAAACGTATACGTCTCTCTATTATGCGTGGGAATATTTGGGAACAGATTTCTTAAATTAAAAATCACTTGGAGCTGATTTCCTGGTGTTTTTACAATATTTTATATCCAACAATGAAAATAAATATATATTTTTTTAACAGTTTTTTTGTGGGGTTTTTTGCTCAGAAAACTTGGGGGGCCAAATGCGACCACCAGTTGGGGAACACTGCTGTACAAAATGTATTTATGGTAGTCTACACACCCATATTCTGTGCGCTTTATGAACTGAAAAGCATCCCTCATTCATTCGGATGGCAATAGGTTGTGGAAATGACCTTCAGTAGCCTAAACAACATTGGCAAAAGGTGTTAGTTAGCCTATTATTAAAATACGAAGCAATAAGTAGCCTAGCATAGGCTACGGCTTTTAGCCTACTTGTTGTGATTACACTTACTTTTCGGTATTATAACATTTATAGACAGTGCCTATAAAATACAATTGGGCATATAGGCATATATAGGATACAATGAATGTATTATTGGGAATAGGTGCTGCTTCTCAGCCTGTCGTCATCGCGTTGAATCCTTAACGGACGTATTAACGTTCCAGGCCCTGTGCGTAACGTGTGTAGGCTATGCAGACCCAGAACCGACAGCGTCCCGGTGATCTCATCGGTTAACGGACTACTCATCGGTTAACGGACTAAAGAAAGGATGAGTGCTTGAGAAAACACCGTGTCGTTACCGAATACCGTGACGGAAGTGTAATGCAACAGTGAAGATATCTTGTCGCTCTCGCCATGCGGATGGCGCGTTAGGTGAAACTGTAAGCTAATGTATGTCCGGTCAGCTGTTTTTATTCACCGAGAGACAGCAGCATCAACGGGACGTGTGCACGAGACCACAGACTAGCCTATACCGGCGATCCGGACCACCACAAACGGGCAGGACTAACGGAGAGGAGGACGCAGAGAGATAGAATAAAAGAGTGTGAGAGAGAGAGATGGAGTTTAAGCAGCTGGTGGAGGTGGCGGAGAAGTGGTGTTCGTCGGTTCCGTTCGATCTGATCTTCGCGGAGGAGGATGATGAGAGAAGACTGGACTTCTACGCAGAACCGGGAATCTCTTTCTATGTCCTTTGTCCGGATAACATGACGGGAGGGATTGAGCATTTCGTAAGTGTGTGTTCGCGCGCGCACGCGTACGCGTGTGTGGTTTCGGTGTTTTGAGGTTTGCCTCTCGGGTCCCCCGGCGCAGTGTGTGTCTGTGTGTGCGCAACGGGAATGATGTCACTGCACCTGACAATAGCACGCATGTTGTTTTGGCAGCATTATTTAGGCCGCCTGTCCTGCGCATGGACACAAGCCTGCAATAGCAGTGCGGTTGTTGTTTTGTTAGAGAAGCGTCCACTGCTCTCTTGTCCCCACTTTCCATCAAGCCCGCCGGGGTCAGAGGGCAGGGACCACAATTCTCCTGGCAGCAGCCGTGGTACCAGAAGGTCTCAGAGCCATGCTTCCCTCCTTTAGCAACTGGCTGTAATACTTCATGTTGTATACATTTTATATGCAAATATGTAATGCAAGTGGAGCGTCACTCAGCTCCTCCCCTCTCTGGTCTGTCTGTGAATGTTTACTGCACTAGGCCCCATCCTACCCTTCCCCATCGCCCCCACTTTCTCACCCTCCCTCTCTCTATCTCACTATCACTCTCTTTCTCAGTCACTTTCTCAGTCTGTCTCTCTCTCTATCTCACTATCACTCTCTTTCTCAGTCACTTTCTCACCCTCCCTCTCTCTATCTCACTATCACTCTCTTTCTCAGTCACTTTCTCAGTCTGTCTCTCTCTCTATCTCACTATCACTCTCTTTCTCAGTCACTTTCTCAGTCTGTCTCTCTCTCTATCTCACTATCACTCTCTTTCTCAGTCACTTTCTCAGTCTGTCTCTCTCTCTATCTCACTATCACTCTCTTTCTCAGTCACTTTCTCAGTCTGTCTCTCTCTCTATCTCACTATCACTCTCTTTCTCAGTCACTTTCTCAGTCTGTCTCTATCTCACTATCACTCTCTTTCTCTCATACCTCCATCTTCTTGTTATTGCCCTGTATCTGGACAGACTTCCTGTTACAACCCCGGTATCTGGACAGACTTCCTGTTACAACCCTGGTATCTGGACAGACTTCCTGTTACAACCCCGGTATCTGGACAGACTTCCTGTTACAACCCTGGTATCTGGACAGACTTCCTGTTACAACCCTGGTATCTGGACAGACTTCCTGTTACAACCCCGGTATCTGGACAGACTTCCTGTTACAACCCTGGTATCTGGACAGACTTCCTGTTACAACCCCGGTATCTGGACAGACTTCCTGTTACAACCCCGGTATCTGGACAGACTTCCTGTTACAACCACAGTATCTGGACAGACTTCCTGTTACAACCCCTGTATCTGGACAGACTTCCTGTTACAACCCCGGTATCTGGACAGACTTCCTGTTACAACCCCGGTATCTGGACAGACTTCCTGTTACAACTCCGGTATCTGGACAGACTTCCTGTTACAACTCCGGTATCTGGACAGACTTCCTGTTACAACCCCGGTATCTGGACAGACTTCCTGTTACAACCCCGGTATCTGGACAGACTTCCTGTTACAACCCCGGTATCTGGACAGACTTCCTGTTACAACCCCGGTATCTGGACAGACTTCTTGTTACAACCCCGGTATCTGGACAGACTTCCTGTTACAACCCCGGTATCTGGACAGACTTCCTGTTACAACCCCGGTATCTGGACAGACTTCCTGTTACAACCCCGGTATCTGGACAGACTTCCTGTTACAACCCCGGTATCTGGACAGACTTCCTGTTACAACCCCGGTATCTAGACAGACTTCCTGTTACAACCCCGGTATCTGGACAGACTTCCTGTTACAACCACAGTATCTGGGCAGACTTCCTGTTACAACCACAGTATCTGGGCAGTCTTCCTGTTACAACCCCCTGTATCTGGACAGACTTCCTGTTACAACCATGGTATCTGGACTGACTTCCTGTTACAACCCCTGTATCTGGACAGACTTCCTGTTACAACCACAGTATCTGGGCAGACTTCCAGTTACAACCCCTGTATCTGGACAAATTTCCTGTTACAACCACAGTATCTTGACAGACTTCCTGTTACAACCCCTGTATCTGGACATACTTCCTGTTACAACCCCGATATCTGGACAGACTTCCTGTTACAACCCCGGTATCTGGACAGACTTCCTGTTACAACCCCGGTATCTGGACAGACTTCCTGTTACAACCCCATGTATCTGGACAGACTTCCTGTTACAACCACGGTATCTGGACAGACTTCCTGTTACAACCACAGTATCTGGGCAGACTTCCTGTTACAACCACAGTATCTGGGCAGTCTTCCTGTTACAACCCCCTGTATCTGGACAGACTTCCTGTTACAACCATGGTATCTGGACTGACTTCCTGTTACAACCCCTGTATCTGGACAGACTTCCTGTTACAACCACAGTATCTGGGCAGACTTCCTGTTACAACCCCTGTATCTGGACAAATTTCCTGTTACAACCACAGTATCTTGACAGACTTCCTGTTACAACCCCTGTATCTGGACATACTTCCTGTTACAACCCCGGTATCTGGACAGACTTCCTGTTACAACCCCGGTATCTGGACAGACTTCCTGTTACAACCCCGGTATCTGGACAGACTTCCTGTTACAACCCCGGTATCTGGACAGACTTCCTGTTACAACCACAGTATCTGGACAGACTTCCTGTTACAACCCCAGTATCTGGACAGACTTCCTGTTACAACCCCGGTATCTGGACAGACTTCCTGTTACAACCCCATGTATCTGGACAGACTTCCTGTTACAACCACGGTATCTGGACAGACTTCCTGTTACAACCACAGTATCTGGGCAGACTTCCTGTTACAACCACAGTATCTGGGCAGTCTTCCTGTTACAACCCCCTGTATCTGGACAGACTTCCTGTTACAACCATGGTATCTGGACTGACTTCCTGTTACAACCCCTGTATCTGGACAGACTTCCTGTTACAACCACAGTATCTGGGCAGACTTCCTGTTACAACCCCTGTATCTGGACAAATTTCCTGTTACAACCACAGTATCTTGACAGACTTCCTGTTACAACCCCTGTATCTGGACATACTTCCTGTTACAACCCCGGTATCTGGACAGACTTCCTGTTACAACCCCGGTATCTGGACAGACTTCCTGTTACAACCCCGGTATCTGGACAGACTTCCTGTTACAACCCTGGTATCTGGACAGACTTCCTGTTACAACCACAGTATCTGGACAGACTTCCTGTTACAACCCCTGTATCTGGACTGACTTCCTGTTACAACCCCCTGTATCTGGACAGACTTCCTGTTACAACCATGGTATCTGGACAGACTTCCTGTTACAACCCCAGTATCTGGGCAGACATCCTGTTACAACCCCTGTATCTGGACAGACTTCCTGTTACAACCACAGTATCTGGGCAGACTTCCTGTTACAACCCCTGTATCTGGACATACTTCCTGTTACAACCACAGTATCTGGACAGACTTCCTGTTACAACCCCAGTATCTGGACAGACTTCCTGTTACAACCCCGGTATCTGGACAGACTTCCTGTTACAACCCCGGTATCTGGACAGACTTCCTGTTACAACCACAGTATCTGGACAGACTTCCTGTTACAACCCCAGTATCTGGACAGACTTCCTGTTACAACCCCGGTATCTGGACAGACTTCCTGTTACAACCCCGGTATCTGGACAGACTTCCTGTTACAACCCCGGTATCTGGACAGACTTCCTGTTACAACCACAGTATCTGGACAGACTTCCTGTTACAACCCCAGTATCTGGACAGACTTCCTGTTACAACCCCGGTATCTGGACAGACTTCCTGTTACAACCCCAGTATCTGGACAGACTTCCTGTTACAACCCCAGTATCTGGGCAGACTTCCTGTTACAACCCCTGTATCTGGACAGACTTCCTGTTACAACCACAGTATCTGGGCAGACTTCCTGTTACAACCCCTGTATCTGGACATACTTCCTGTTACAACCACAGTATCTGGACAGACTTCCTGTTACAACCCCAGTATCTGGACAGACTTCCTGTTACAACCCCGGTATCTGGACAGACTTCCTGTTACAACCCCGGTATCTGGACAGACTTCCTGTTACAACCACAGTATCTGGACAGACTTCCTGTTACAACCCCAGTATCTGGACAGACTTCCTGTTACAACCCCGGTATCTGGACAGACTTCCTGTTACAACCCCAGTATCTGGACAGACTTCCTGTTACAACCCCAGTATCTGGGCAGACTTCCTGTTACAACCCCTGTATCTGGACAGACTTCCTGTTACAACCACAGTATCTGGGCAGACTTCCTGTTACAACCCCTGTATCTGGACATACTTCCTGTTACAACCACAGTATCTGGACAGACTTCCTGTTACTACCCCAGTATCTGGACAGACTTCCTGTTACAACCCCGGTATCTGGACAGACTTCCTGTTACAACCCCGGTATCTGGACAGACTTCCTGTTACAACCACAGTATCTGGACAGACTTCCTGTTACAACCCCAGTATCTGGACAGACTTCCTGTTACAACCCCGGTATCTGGACAGACTTCCTGTTACAACCCCATGTATCTGGACAGACTTCCTGTTACAACCACGGTATCTGGACAGACTTCCTGTTACAACCACAGTATCTGGGCAGACTTCCTGTTACAACCACAGTATCTGGGCAGTCTTCCTGTTACAACCCCCTGTATCTGGACAGACTTCCTGTTACAACCATGGTATCTGGACTGACTTCCTGTTACAACCCCTGTATCTGGACAGACTTCCTGTTACAACCACAGTATCTGGGCAGACTTCCTGTTACAACCCCTGTATCTGGACAAATTTCCTGTTACAACCACAGTATCTTGACAGACTTCCTGTTACAACCCCTGTATCTGGACATACTTCCTGTTACAACCCCGGTATCTGGACAGACTTCCTGTTACAACCCCGGTATCTGGACAGACTTCCTGTTACAACCCCGGTATCTGGACAGACTTCCTGTTACAACCCTGGTATCTGGACAGACTTCCTGTTACAACCACAGTATCTGGACAGACTTCCTGTTACAACCCCTGTATCTGGACTGACTTCCTGTTACAACCCCCTGTATCTGGACAGACTTCCTGTTACAACCATGGTATCTGGACAGACTTCCTGTTACAACCCCGGTATCTGGACAGACTTCCTGTTACAACCCCATGTATCTGGACAGACTTCCTGTTACAACCCCATGTATCTGGACTGACTTCCTGTTACAACCCCTGTATCTGGACAGACTTCCTGTTACAACCACAGTATCTGGGCAGACTTCCTGTTACAACCCCTGTATCTGGACAGACTTCCTGTTACAACCACAGTATCTGGGCAGACTTCCTGTTACAACCCCTGTATCTGGACATACTTCCTGTTACAACCACAGTATCTGGACAGACTTCCTGTTACTACCCCAGTATCTGGACAGACTTCCTGTTACAACCCCGGTATCTGGACAGACTTCCTGTTACAACCCCGGTATCTGGACAGACTTCCTGTTACAACCACAGTATCTGGACAGACTTCCTGTTACAACCCCAGTATCTGGACAGACTTCCTGTTACAACCCCGGTATCTGGACAGACTTCCTGTTACAACCCCATGTATCTGGACAGACTTCCTGTTACAACCACGGTATCTGGACAGACTTCCTGTTACAACCACAGTATCTGGGCAGACTTCCTGTTACAACCACAGTATCTGGGCAGTCTTCCTGTTACAACCCCCTGTATCTGGACAGACTTCCTGTTACAACCATGGTATCTGGACTGACTTCCTGTTACAACCCCTGTATCTGGACAGACTTCCTGTTACAACCACAGTATCTGGGCAGACTTCCTGTTACAACCCCTGTATCTGGACAAATTTCCTGTTACAACCACAGTATCTTGACAGACTTCCTGTTACAACCCCTGTATCTGGACATACTTCCTGTTACAACCCCGGTATCTGGACAGACTTCCTGTTACAACCCCGGTATCTGGACAGACTTCCTGTTACAACCCCGGTATCTGGACAGACTTCCTGTTACAACCCTGGTATCTGGACAGACTTCCTGTTACAACCACAGTATCTGGACAGACTTCCTGTTACAACCCCTGTATCTGGACTGACTTCCTGTTACAACCCCCTGTATCTGGACAGACTTCCTGTTACAACCATGGTATCTGGACAGACTTCCTGTTACAACCCTGGTATCTGGACAGACTTCCTGTTACAACCACGGTATCTGGACAGACTTCCTGTTACAACCCCGGTATCTGGACAGACTTCCTGTTACAACCCCAGTATCTGGACAGACTTCCTGTTACAACCCCGGTATCTGGACAGACTTCCTGTTACAACCCCAGTATCTGGACAGACTTCCTGTTACAACCCCAGTATCTGGGCAGACTTCCTGTTACAACCCCTGTATCTGGACAGACTTCCTGTTACAACCACAGTATCTGGGCAGACTTCCTGTTACAACCCCTGTATCTGGACATACTTCCTGTTACAACCACAGTATCTGGACAGACTTCCTGTTACAACCCCAGTATCTGGACAGACTTCCTGTTACAACCCCGGTATCTGGACAGACTTCCTGTTACAACCCCGGTATCTGGACAGACTTCCTGTTACAACCACAGTATCTGGACAGACTTCCTGTTACAACCCCAGTATCTGGACAGACTTCCTGTTACAACCCCGGTATCTGGACAGACTTCCTGTTACAACCCCGGTATCTGGACAGACTTCCTGTTACAACCCCAGTATCTGGACAGACTTCCTGTTACAACCCCGGTATCTGGACAGACTTCCTGTTACAACCCCAGTATCTGGACAGACTTCCTGTTACAACCCCAGTATCTGGGCAGACTTCCTGTTACAACCCCTGTATCTGGACAGACTTCCTGTTACAACCACAGTATCTGGGCAGACTTCCTGTTACAACCCCTGTATCTGGACATACTTCCTGTTACAACCACAGTATCTGGACAGACTTCCTGTTACTACCCCAGTATCTGGACAGACTTCCTGTTACAACCCCGGTATCTGGACAGACTTCCTGTTACAACCCCGGTATCTGGACAGACTTCCTGTTACAACCACAGTATCTGGACAGACTTCCTGTTACAACCCCAGTATCTGGACAGACTTCCTGTTACAACCCCGGTATCTGGACAGACTTCCTGTTACAACCCCATGTATCTGGACAGACTTCCTGTTACAACCACGGTATCTGGACAGACTTCCTGTTACAACCACAGTATCTGGGCAGACTTCCTGTTACAACCACAGTATCTGGGCAGTCTTCCTGTTACAACCCCCTGTATCTGGACAGACTTCCTGTTACAACCATGGTATCTGGACTGACTTCCTGTTACAACCCCTGTATCTGGACAGACTTCCTGTTACAACCACAGTATCTGGGCAGACTTCCTGTTACAACCCCTGTATCTGGACAAATTTCCTGTTACAACCACAGTATCTTGACAGACTTCCTGTTACAACCCCTGTATCTGGACATACTTCCTGTTACAACCCCGGTATCTGGACAGACTTCCTGTTACAACCCCGGTATCTGGACAGACTTCCTGTTACAACCCCGGTATCTGGACAGACTTCCTGTTACAACCCTGGTATCTGGACAGACTTCCTGTTACAACCACAGTATCTGGACAGACTTCCTGTTACAACCCCTGTATCTGCACTGACTTCCTGTTACAACCCCCTGTATCTGGACAGACTTCCTGTTACAACCATGGTATCTGGACAGACTTCCTGTTACAACCCCGGTATCTGGACAGACTTCCTGTTACAACCCCATGTATCTGGACAGACTTCCTGTTACAACCCCATGTATCTGGACTGACTTCCTGTTACAACCCCTGTATCTGGACAGACTTCCTGTTACAACCACAGTATCTGGGCAGACTTCCTGTTACAACCCCTGTATCTGGACAGACTTCCTGTTACAACCACAGTATCTGGACAGACTTCCTGTTACAACCCCGGTATCTGGACAGACTTCCTGTTACAACCCCGGTATCTGGACAGACTTCCTGTTACAACCCCGGTATCTGGACAGACTTCCTGTTACAACCCTGGTATCTGGACAGACTTCCTGTTACAACCACGGTATCTGGACAGACTTCCTGTTACAACCCCGGTATCTGGACAGACTTCCTGTTACAACCCCAGTATCTGGACAGACTTCCTGTTACAACCCCGGTATCTGGACAGACTTCCTGTTACAACCCCAGTATCTGGACAGACTTCCTGTTACAACCCCAGTATCTGGGCAGACTTCCTGTTACAACCCCTGTATCTGGACAGACTTCCTGTTACAACCACAGTATCTGGGCAGACTTCCTGTTACAACCCCTGTATCTGGACATACTTCCTGTTACAACCACAGTATCTGGACAGACTTCCTGTTACAACCCCAGTATCTGGACAGACTTCCTGTTACAACCCCGGTATCTGGACAGACTTCCTGTTACAACCCCGGTATCTGGACAGACTTCCTGTTACAACCAAGTATCTGGACAGACTTCCTGTTACAACCCCAGTATCTGGACAGACTTCCTGTTACAACCCCGGTATCTGGACAGACTTCCTGTTACAACCCCGGTATCTGGATAGACTTCCTGTTACAACCCCGGTATCTGGACAGACTTCCTGTTACAACCCCGGTATCTGGACAGACTTCCTGTTACAACCCTGGTATCTGGACAGACTTCCTGTTACAACCACGGTATCTGGACAGACTTCCTGTTACAACCCCGGTATCTGGACAGACTTCCTGTTACAACCCCAGTATCTGGACAGACTTCCTGTTACAACCCCGGTATCTGGACAGACTTCCTGTTACAACCCCAGTATCTGGACAGACTTCCTGTTACAACCCCAGTATCTGGGCAGACTTCCTGTTACAATCTCTGTATCTGGACAGACTTCCTGTTACAACCACAGTATCTGGGCAGACTTCCTGTTACAACCCCTGTATCTGGACATACTTCCTGTTACAACCACAGTATCTGGACAGACTTCCTGTTACAACCCCAGTATCTGGACAGACTTCCTGTTACAACCCCGGTATCTGGACAGACTTCCTGTTACAACCCCAGTATCTGGACAGACTTCCTGTTACAACCACAGTATCTGGACAGACTTCCTGTTACAACCACAGTATCTGGACAGACTTCCTGTTACAACCCCAGTATCTGGACAGACTTCCTGTTACAACCCCGGTATCTGGACAGACTTCCTGTTACAACCCCAGTATCTGGACAGACTTCCTGTTACAACCCCAGTATCTGGGCAGACTTCCTGTTACAACCCCTGTATCTGGACAGACTTCCTGTTACAACCACAGTATCTGGGCAGACTTCCTGTTACAACCCCTGTATCTGGACATACTTCCTGTTACAACCACAGTATCTGGACAGACTTCCTGTTACAACCCCAGTATCTGGACAGACTTCCTGTTACAACCCCGGTATCTGGACAGACTTCCTGTTACAACCCCGGTATCTGGACAGACTTCCTGTTACAACCCCAGTATCTGGACAGACTTCCTGTTACAACCCCAGTATCTGGGCAGACTTCCTGTTACAATCCCTGTATCTGGACAGACTTCCTGTTACAACCACAGTATCTGGGCAGACTTCCTGTTACAACCCCTGTATCTGGACATACTTCCTGTTACAACCACAGTATCTGGACAGACTTCCTGTTACAACCCCAGTATCTGGACAGACTTCCTGTTACAACCCCGGTATCTGGACAGACTTCCTGTTACAACCCCAGTATCTGGACAGACTTCCTGTTACAACCACAGTATCTGGACAGACTTCCTGTTACAACCACAGTATCTGGACAGACTTCCTGTTACAACCCCGGTATCTGGACAGACTTCCTGTTACAACCACAGTATCTGGACAGACTTCCTGTTACAACCCCAGTATCTGGACAGACTTCCTGTTACAACCCCGGTATCTGGACAGACTTCCTGTTACAACCCCAGTATCTGGACAGACTTCCTGTTACAACCCCAGTATCTGGGCAGACTTCCTGTTACAACCCCTGTATCTGGACACACTTCCTGTTACAACCACAGTATCTGGGCAGACTTCCTGTTACAACCCCTGTATCTGGACATACTTCCTGTTACAACCACAGTATCTGGACAGACTTCCTGTTACAACCCCAGTATCTGGACAGACTTCCTGTTACAACCCCGGTATCTGGACAGACTTCCTGTTACAACCCCGGTATCTGGACAGACTTCCTGTTACAACCACAGTATCTGGACAGACTTCCTGTTACAACCCCAGTATCTGGACAGACTTCCTGTTACAACCCCGGTATCTGGACAGACTTCCTGTTACAACCCCAGTATCTGGACAGACTTCCTGTTACAACCCCAGTATCTGGGCAGACTTCCTGTTACAACCCCTGTATCTGGACAGACTTCCTGTTACAACCACAGTATCTGGGCAGACTTCCTGTTACAATCCCTGTATCTGGACATACTTCCTGTTACAACCACAGTATCTGGACAGACTTCCTGTTACTACCCCAGTATCTGGACAGACTTCCTGTTACAACCCCGGTATCTGGACAGACTTCCTGTTACAACCCCGGTATCTGGACAGACTTCCTGTTACAACCACAGTATCTGGGCAGACTTCCTGTTACAACCCCAGTATCTGGACAGACTTCCTGTTACAACCCCGGTATCTGGACAGACTTCCTGTTACAACCCCATGTATCTGGACAGACTTCCTGTTACAACCACGGTATCTGGACAGACTTCCTGTTACAACCACAGTATCTGGGCAGACTTCCTGTTACAACCACAGTATCTGGGCAGTCTTCCTGTTACAACCCCCTGTATCTGGACAGACTTCCTGTTACAACCATGGTATCTGGACTGACTTCCTGTTACAACCCCTGTATCTGGACTGACTTCCTGTTACAACCCCTGTATCTGGACAGACTTCCTGTTACAACCACAGTATCTGGGCAGACTTCCTGTTACAACCACAGTATCTGGGCAGACTTCCTGTTACAACCCCAGTATCTGGACAGACTTCCTGTTACAACCCCGGTATCTGGACAGACTTCCTGTTACAACCCCATGTATCTGGACAGACTTCCTGTTACAACCATGGTATCTGGACAGACTTCCTGTTACAACCACAGTATCTGGGCAGACTTCCTGTTACAACCACAGTATCTGGGCAGTCTTCCTGTTACAACCCCCTGTATCTGGACAGACTTCCTGTTACAACCATGGTATCTGGACTGACTTCCTGTTACAACCCCTGTATCTGGACTGACTTCCTGTTACAACCCCTGTATCTGGACAGACTTCCTGTTACAACCACAGTATCTGGGCAGACTTCCTGTTACAACCCCTGTATCTGGACAGACTTCCTGTTACAACCACAGTATCTGGACAGACTTCCTGTTACAACCATGGTATCTGGACTGACTTCCTGTTACAACCCCTGTATCTGGACTGACTTCCTGTTACAACCCCTGTATCTGGACAGACTTCCTGTTACAACCACAGTATCTGGGCAGACTTCCTGTTACAACCCCTGTATCTGGACAGACTTCCTGTTACAACCACAGTATCTGGACAGACTTCCTGTTACAACCCCGGTATCTGGACAGACTTCCTGTTACAACCCCGGTATCTGGACAGACTTCCTGTTACAACCCCTGTATCTGGACAGACTTCCTGTTACAACCACAGTATCTGGACAGACTTCCTGTTACAACCCCGGTATCTGGACAGACTTCCTGTTACAACCACGGTATCTGGACAGACTTCCTGTTACAACCCCGGTATCTGGACAGACTTCCTGTTACAACCCCAGTATCTGGACAGACTTCCTGTTACAACCCCGGTATCTGGACAGACTTCCTGTTACAACCCCAGTATCTGGACAGACTTCCTGTTACAACCCCAGTATCTGGGCAGACTTCCTGTTACAACCCCTGTATCTGGACAGACTTCCTGTTACAACCACAGTATCTGGGCAGACTTCCTGTTACAACCCCTGTATCTGGACATACTTCCTGTTACAACCACAGTATCTGGACAGACTTCCTGTTACAACCCCAGTATCTGGACAGACTTCCTGTTACAACCCCGGTATCTGGACAGACTTCCTGTTACAACCCCGGTATCTGGACAGACTTCCTGTTACAACCCCAGTATCTGGACAGACTTCCTGTTACAACCCCGGTATCTGGACAGACTTCCTGTTACAACCCCGGTATCTGGACAGACTTCCTGTTACAACCCCAGTATCTGGACAGACTTCCTGTTACAACCCCAGTATCTGGGCAGACTTCCTGTTACAATCCCTGTATCTGGACAGACTTCCTGTTACAACCACAGTATCTGGGCAGACTTCCTGTTACAACCCCTGTATCTGGACATACTTCCTGTTACAACCACAGTATCTGGACAGACTTCCTGTTACAGCCCCAGTATCTGGACAGACTTCCTGTTACAACCCCGGTATCTGGACAGACTTCCTGTTACAACCCCAGTATCTGGACAGACTTCCTGTTACAACCACAGTATCTGGACAGACTTCCTGTTACAACCACAGTATCTGGACAGACTTCCTGTTACAACCCCGGTATCTGGACAGACTTCCTGTTACAACCACAGTATCTGGACAGACTTCCTGTTACAACCCCAGTATCTGGACAGACTTCCTGTTACAACCCCGGTATCTGGACAGACTTCCTGTTACAACCCCAGTATCTGGACAGACTTCCTGTTACAACCCCAGTATCTGGGCAGACTTCCTGTTACAACCCCTGTATCTGGACAGACTTCCTGTTACAACCACAGTATCTGGGCAGACTTCCTGTTACAACCCCTGTATCTGGACATACTTCCTGTTACAACCACAGTATCTGGACAGACTTCCTGTTACAACCCCAGTATCTGGACAGACTTCCTGTTACAACCCCGGTATCTGGACAGACTTCCTGTTACAACCCCGGTATCTGGACAGACTTCCTGTTACAACCACAGTATCTGGACAGACTTCCTGTTACAACCCCAGTATCTGGACAGACTTCCTGTTACAACCCCGGTATCTGGACAGACTTCCTGTTACAACCCCAGTATCTGGACAGACTTCCTGTTACAACCCCAGTATCTGGGCAGACTTCCTGTTACAACCCCTGTATCTGGACAGACTTCCTGTTACAACCACAGTATCTGGGCAGACTTCCTGTTACAACCCCTGTATCTGGACATACTTCCTGTTACAACCACAGTATCTGGACAGACTTCCTGTTACTACCCCAGTATCTGGACAGACTTCCTGTTACAACCCCGGTATCTGGACAGACTTCCTGTTACAACCCCGGTATCTGGACAGACTTCCTGTTACAACCACAGTATCTGGGCAGACTTCCTGTTACAACCCCAGTATCTGGACAGACTTCCTGTTACAACCCCGGTATCTGGACAGACTTCCTGTTACAACCCCATGTATCTGGACAGACTTCCTGTTACAACCACGGTATCTGGACAGACTTCCTGTTACAACCACAGTATCTGGGCAGACTTCCTGTTACAACCACAGTATCTGGGCAGTCTTCCTGTTACAACCCCCTGTATCTGGACAGACTTCCTGTTACAACCATGGTATCTGGACTGACTTCCTGTTACAACCCCTGTATCTGGACTGACTTCCTGTTACAACCCCTGTATCTGGACAGACTTCCTGTTACAACCACAGTATCTGGGCAGACTTCCTGTTACAACCCCTGTATCTGGACAGACTTCCTGTTACAACCACAGTATCTGGACAGACTTCCTGTTACAACCATGGTATCTGGACTGACTTCCTGTTACAACCCCTGTATCTGGACTGACTTCCTGTTACAACCCCTGTATCTGGACAGACTTCCTGTTACAACCACAGTATCTGGGCAGACTTCCTGTTACAACCCCTGTATCTGGACAGACTTCCTGTTACAACCACAGTATCTGGACAGACTTCCTGTTACAACCCCGGTATCTGGACAGACTTCCTGTTACAACCCCGGTATCTGGACAGACTTCCTGTTACAACCCCTGTATCTGGACAGACTTCCTGTTACAACCACAGTATCTGGACAGACTTCCTGTTACAACCCCGGTATCTGGACAGACTTCCTGTTACAACCACAGTATCTGGACAGACTTCCTGTTACTACCCCAGTATCTGGACAGACTTCCTGTTACAACCCCGGTATCTGGACAGACTTCCTGTTACAACTCCGGTATCTGGACAGACTTCCTGTTACAACCACAGTATCTGGGCAGACTTCCTGTTACAACCCCAGTATCTGGACAGACTTCCTGTTACAACCCCGGTATCTGGACAGACTTCCTGTTACAACCCCATGTATCTGGACAGACTTCCTGTTACAACCACGGTATCTGGACAGACTTCCTGTTACAACCACAGTATCTGGGCAGACTTCCTGTTACAACCCACAGTATCTGGGCAGTCTTCCTGTTACAACCCCTGTATCTGGACAGACTTCCTGTTACAACCATGGTATCTGGACTG